>NW_021604942.1:178011-232558 GCF_004785775.1 Grammomys surdaster
AGAGAGAGAGAGAGAGAGAGAGAGAGAGAGAGAGAGAGAGAGAGAGAGAGAGATATTATGCTTTCTCTCAAGCTTACAGAGCCTCTCATCTAGTTAGTCACCTGAGAGGTCTTCTGCTCTTGCTCTCTGGCTATTTCCCAACGGATACTTCGAACTCAAATGTAAATAGGAAAGTATTTACTTTCCTATAGAAATATTCACTTAAAAATACCCAAGATTTTCTATGTTTGATTTTATTCAAACATTGACTATCCAAGCCATAAAAATACTGGTTTACCTTTTCTCAGTGCTTTCTTCAAATAACCAAGACTGTATTTTATCTGTTATATGTCATTAACTTTTTGAAAAAGGTGTTTTTTTGTTTGGTTTGGTTTGCAGTGTTGGAGATTAAACTTACTACTGGCTAAACATTCTACTATTGAGCTATAAACCCCAGTCTTTTCATTAACTTCTAAATAATTCAAAATAATCATTTGTGCATTCTTTCAGTGAATATTTAAAACTTTTTTCAAAGGTAAAGATTTCATTACAAAGCTTGCTCTGTTTCTTCCTAATGTGGAAGAAACACTAATTTTCCAAATAGACACATGCTCTCCTCTTCCCTCATCATTTTCAGTTTTACTCTTCATGAAAATGTATAAGTAATTCAAAACATCCCAATGAGCTGGTGATGTTATATAAGTCTGTGAGTTCAATCCCCAGTAATACACATGCACCCATGCATGCGCGCACGTGCACACACACACACACACACACACACACACACACGGACACACACACACACGGACACAGACACGGACACAAACACAAGTCTTACCCATTCAAGTACATAAATACTTTAAATATTTGTTTGTATTTCAAAAATAAAATTTAAAGAAAATACAATTAATTTTGATTTTAAAATAAATTCAGTAAAAGTGTAAAATTAACACCTGGCAATTTCTTCTGAGGTTCTTCTTCTTGTGTTTTCTGATATGAAGGCAGAGTTCCATTAACAGAATCAATTTGCTTTCCCCCTCTAAGAAGAACAAACAACAAAGAGCCATCACAAAGTCTGAGAATTTTCAGACTGAAAAATACCAACAATTAAAGCAAGTTCCTATTTAAGATATAGCATTGAGGGTATTTACACCACAGCATGGCCTTTAGTCACAGTGTACACAGTACTTGCATGTTGATCAGAGAGATCCGGATTTAGCTAACTGCTATTCGTGGGCAGGTTTTTCTTAATCTATTCAGTTAAACTTTTCCCTCTTTCATAGCATGGAGAAAACAACCCTTTCTGTTATCTACTTCCCAGTGTGACTCACTAAGTATGAAGACTGAAAGACAGAGCAAATATGTAACTCTCCTCCAAACTGAAGCACAGGCTCCAAAGAGGTAAAAAACAAAACCTACATGATGCAAATCACAGCTCTGCAGACATGTACCTGAAAGATGGAGGGACAAGCTCAGGAGGCAATGTCAGTGGTAGCGGCTGTCCAGCTTTGGCCATGTCAGTGAGGTGCATCGCCAGAATAAATTCTTCAGCTTTCAACTGTCCGTCACCATCAATGTCAGCCAGAGTCCTAAAGGCAATGTGAAAATTCACAAGTTACAAAGTACTCAGAGTTTTCACTGACTTTTATTTTTATGAGTAATGACAGAATAAATTCTAGGTTGGTACATTTGAAGAAAATGTAAACATATACCAAAAAAAAAAAGAGTCAATTTTTACCCTTAATTTTCCTAGCCCAAAACAAAGAGAACTCATCATAGCAAATGCCCATTCTGGGAAGGAGGTTTATCATATTTCATGTTTTATGCACTATATTAAAATGAGATAATCTCTGGATTGCAGTGTAAGTTAATCAAGAAAAGAAAGCTACATTGTTGTTTATAAAATCAAGGTTAAGTTCTCAAGGATGTACACTTCCTAGAGTAACTTTCTTTTTTTATTATTTTTTAATTTTTGTTTTGTTTTTCGAGACAGGGTTTCTCTGTGTAGCCCTGGCTGTCCTGGAACTCACTCTGTAGACCAGGCTGGCCTCGAACTCAGAAATCCGCCTGCCTCTGCCTCCCAAGTGCTGGGATTAAAGGTGTGCACCACCACCGCCCAGCCCTAGGGTAACTTTCAAACGCTCACTTTCATGGAACATTCTTGAGTAACAAATTTTTAACAGAAATGATGATTTTATGTTTGTTCTGTCAGAAACAATCTTCCAAAAAGATTTCTTTTTGGACTATGTATAGTGTGGAATCACTGATGGGCACACTCACCAAATAGTGGCTAGCTGAGTTTGAGAAAGATTTGATTGAAGAAGGGCATTTCTAGCTTGAAAACCTGATTGAGTGAGAAAAGCATAAAAAGAAACGACTTTAGCCTTCTGTTAAGTCATGCAGATAATGTTGCTTTCTCGGACCATTTATCATCAAAATGTTTGTACCAGGGGCCAGGTAGTGGGCATTCTGCGGTGATCAGACACAGTCCTGCTCCAGAGTGCAGAGCCTAGAGCGAGTGAGGAGGGAGTGTTCCTCCATGTTCTTCCAGCAGGAAAGTATCACTCAGCTCTCAGAGCAAGGGCATGCCTCTGGCCAGGCATGGAGAAGAAAGGCTCTCCAACTGTGACCTCCCACACCCTCCCTCCCTCCCGCTCTTCACTTGTTCCTTTGTCTTCACTGTCTCTCTTCCTACTCCTGAGCAAACTTTTCTGTTTTCAACAAGCATCTAAAACTGATGCCCTTTATCTGCAGCCGAAACCTCACCTCTATATTCATACTCCAAAGTCGAACCAAACACCTATGTACATGTTTCACAGGCATCTCAAAAAAAAAAAAATCCTGTCTCTATCATGTTCCTCTCTCTAATTTTCACTCCAAATTGTTCTCTCTTCTCTCTGACTTGCATTACTGTCCACAGCATGACTCCAGACAGAAATCACCAAGTCTTTCCTGACCCCTTTTCCTTTATCCATCATTCACTTTGCCCTATGTGAGACTCATCTGCTGTGGGAATGTGAAGGTTAGGAGGTGGAACATACTTGCCTGTTACAAGTATATATCTTGTATGTAACCATATAACACTTTATCATCCTCTGTAAGTTTATATAATATTCTAAACTGAACTGAAATATTCTACAGACATGTGAGTTAAAGAATAAAGAGTGAACCATGAAAAAGGCAAGTGGAGAAAATGTGCTTTCTCTCAAAGAGAGTCAAGGCTAATTGCTACCACTACCACACCTGTGGTTTGGAATTTTCATTCACTTCAAAGCTTACAAGATGAAGTCTAATGTTTCTGAGAGATGCTTTTCTGAAAAGTGGGGTGTATACCCCTTGCATTTAACTTGCCATAAGAATTTGAAGAAAGCAATCAAGTTGAACCCATCTTTCAATAATTATATACTTACAATATTCTTATGTATGTAATGCCTTCAATGTTAGAACTTCAGGTAAGACACAAAGTACAAGTTCAAGTAACAGTTTTTCAAAAGAAGCTTACATAAAGGACCAATGCTCTCTCATAGCCACTCTATGCCAGTTACCTGAGAGGTATCCACTCATGCTTTTGTCTAGACTATTAAACTTTTGCCGATACTTTAATCTTGAAGGCTGAGGAACTGCCCACTCTGAGGTCCCAGTCTTAGGCGAGTTCCCCGAGAGGGAAGCCGTTGAGGAAGTTGAGCTACAATGAAATGTATTTAAAGCTTTGTTACTAAATAAAATACAATTAAACTTTATAAGACAAAGACATTAAGAATCAATATACACTATAATGGTAATAGACACATACAATTCCATCTATTAAGAACCTACAATTCTCTGAATTTTACTGGCCAGGACATTTACAGATGGCATTTCTTATCTTCCAAACACACTTAAAAGACATTGTCTACATTTCTTACTTTGTCAAACTATGGTTCAGTGATGTTAAGAAAAAAAGTCACAAAAATCAAAGGTTATTTAAGTTACAATACAGTATTTTTCTAAGGGAAAGATAATTCTTTGTAAACCATTTTTGAAGAACTATGATGATTTCTATGGCAGGTAATAAATGATACTTTTGTGTTCTATAAAATTAAAAAATACCACTTTATCCAGATGTGGTGGTGCATGCCTTTAATCCCAGCACTTGGGGAGGCAAAGGCAAAGCCAGCCTAGTCTACAGAGCAAGTTCTAGGACAGCCAGAGCTATACAAAGAAACCCCTCCAACAACAACAACAACAACAAATAAAGCTTGTGTTAAATATTTATACTTGCCCATAACAAGGAATAACCTAGATGAGCCCAGGGCTTATTAAATAAAAATCCACACTGAAAGCAGACAGAGTTGTGTGTGTTAAGTATTCATACCTACTAGATCCTAAATCAATCAGGGACTGGGCCTTCTGGATACTAGCACCACCAAATCCTCCCATCATCAGACTGTAAGATGATGCATGAGGCAATGCTGGGGAAAAATGATAAAAGGAAAAGGATTTGTACTAGGTAGCTCCACAAAGAAGGAAATCTCTAAACAACAAACGTAACAGTTTCTTCTTCACATCTCTGACTTATTAGGCACTTACTTGAAGAAGAATAAGGAATGGATAAAGGCTGAATGAGACTGGCAGTTCCATTTGGTAATGAGGATGTACTAACAGAAGGCACTAGGGGAGTGGGCATCATTAGGGGAGGAATACTGGTCCCTGAAGTAGCAGAAGACAAGGGTGTTGTTATAGGTGCAACTGGAGGCAATGGCTGATGAATGGACAGATTGGGCATGCTTCCCATCCCTAAAGATAAAAGAGAACACATTTCCAATGGTATTTACAACTATAAAATACATGCCAAAACCAAGTTACAGAACAAAACGCACCCTCAATTTTGCAGAATTACCAAGGTAAATTACCCTTAAAATATTCCATAAAGCAGCTTTGACTCTGAAGTGAAGGAGATAAGCTACTGCTTAAATATTAACTGTTTGTCATGTATGAACTACAAGCAGGCCTTCTATTTCCTTCTCTTATGGCCACTAAGACTAAGCAATCTTTGTCAACTACGTATAGTATCTCAAAGATAAAATGTCTTACCTGACTATCTGGTTTTCTGAGTAAGGAAAACAGAACCAGAGCTGCTACATTACAAGGCTAATATGCATGCTCATTCTTCAAACAAACAGGCTCTAACTAGTAGATGCTGTGGTGAACCTGCTTATGTATATGTATTATTGGCAAATGCACCACTTATTTCACTTTTCTTCCAAGTTATATATCTATAAATTCAAAAACAAGTCTTTAAAATTAGTGATAACTTTTATTTTTTTAACTGCAGAACACTACAACATAAGAATATATTGCCACCAGGTGATTTGGTGTTTATCTCTACAGCTGAGTACAGCAGTGTTAGAATAAGGTGTTTTACAACCCAATATCTGCTGTAAATGAATGCATTTCTCAACACAGAGACATCTTGTTGAATGTTCCATTCAAAACTACTGCTTTTCACATATAATTCATAAGAAACTGGCTAGTCAAAGTTATATGGAAAACATACCAATTGGTAATCTCTGATGAGTATGTAAATTAATCAGGACAAAGTATACAATTTTTAGGCCTCAATTTAGCTGGCTAATTAACCTTTAAATTAAAGAAATTCTTACTCATCTATGATTTTAAATTACCATGCAGATTAAACCCCTTTAGGTGTGTTTAAATTTATTCAATCTTCAGGACATATACTGTACCTATTTAACAGTGTAGTGTTCTGATACATGTATGCATATATGATAACCAAACCAGGATATTTAGCATATCTGTCATCTCAAGTATTTATCATTTCTTTGTGCTAAAAACATTCAAAATCTTCTCTCCTAGTTGCTTTGGAATATACAATACAAAATTGTTAACCATAATCATCCTACCATACAACAGAAACCAGAATTTATTTCTCCTCTCTAACAGTAATTTACACCAACTGACCATTTGTCCTTGACCCTCAACGCTGTCACTTCCGTTCTGTATCTTCTAGCAATTAACATCCTGCTTTCTCCTTCCATGAGACAGAAAGAAGACACTGATAAGGAACCCGATTTAGAGTCAATTGTAACTGAAGAGGCAGATAATTCACTTCACAACTAGGAACTGTGACAGGAGATTCAGGCAAGACCAGACACATTATAGCTATGATTTAATTTAAGATCTCTTTTCTTAAAGGTATGAAACTTAACTTGGAAGTCTAAGGGATTGTCATTTTGTGCTAATAAATCCTTTCTGATCCCCAAGGATTCAAGCTTAACAATATAATAGGGCTGCTAAATTAATAAATACATACCAAAACGAGCAGAGATTAGTGGAGAGAACATAGGGGGTTGTTTCATGATAGGAGGGAGAACTACAGGCAGCTGTTGGCCCTGCAGCTTTAATTTGATGAGTTTCATAGCTATGGAGAACTCTTGCTGGTCCATCTTCCCATCCTTGTTCAGATCTGATAAGGCCCTAAAAGGAGAATGGGGTAGATTGGTATGTAGGGTGGTGACAAGGAAATAGAAATGACTGCTGAGGTTGAGAAAAAGAAAACAATGACAAAGCATTCACATGTAGACTGTCAATTAAACGTGTGTGTGTGTGTGTGTGTGTGTGTGTGTGTGTGTGTGTGTGTGTGAGAGAATAACAGAAAACATGCAGTGGGAAGTACTAGCCAGAGATAGCATCCAACAAAACGTTCATAGACTATACAGAATCTGGATAGTTCAGAGAGGATTTCCAACAATGAAGATAGAAAATAATCATTCAAGAATGGTGTAATCATAAGCCAGGAACAAGAGCACATCTCTAAAATCCCAGCCATTATGGAGGCAGAGAGAAAAAGATAGTTCCAAGTTTGAGGTCAGCATGGTCTACAGAGTGAGTTTTAGGACATCTAAGGCTATAGAGTGTGTATATTTTATATAGGTACATAATTTCTAAATTTAATTTATTTACTTGTTCAAATAATTGAAAATATGTTTGCTACTAACATTCCATCAAGCACACAAATGTTCTATAAGGAAAAAGAATGGGGTAGAAGTTCTTATTTATCGTAAATACATTTTAAAAATACAACAAGGGCTGGAGAGATGGCTCAGTGGTTAAGAGCACCGACTGCTCTTCCAGAGGTCCTGAGTTCAATTCCCAGCAACTACATGGCAGCTCATAACCATCTGTAATGGGGTCTGATGCCCTCTTCTGGTGTGTCTGAAGAGAGCAATGGTGTATTCATATACATAAATAAATAAATCTTAAAAAAAACACAACCCCAGATATTCTCGAAGATTTTAAGAGGTTTATTAATTCTTTATGTTTATGAGTGTTTTGTCTACATGTTTGTATTTATACAACATGCATGCCTGATACCTACGGAGGTCAGAAGAGGGTACCAGATACCCTGGAACTAGAGTTAGAGATGATTGTTAGCTGCCATGTGGGTGCTGGGAACTGAACCCAGGTCCTCTGCAAGAACACCCAGTGCTTTTAGCCACTGAGTATCTCTGTTACCCTTCTAGAATATTTTTTAAGTAAGAGCAAGGAAAGGGATGACACTTTGGGGTTTACAAATGATGTAAATCAATAAAACTACAACAAAATAATAGAAAGAATTTGAGTTTTTTGTCAAGTTACACAGAAATATTTTTCAATGTTAACTCTTATATTCTGTCTTTAATTCTAGCTAAATTAGAGTTTTTCTATAGAATACTTCAAATTATTTTCAATCATTTATTTAATACAATTCATTTCTCAAAAAGCTAATGAAATAGTCTTATTTAGCAGCAGAGTACAAATGAAAATAATTTGATGTTAACACCATACTCTTTAAAAAACAATGGCCCATTAGAAACTTAAGTGCATTTATAAAAGAAAGCGTTTTACCATATTTCAGCTAAAACCGGGGCTGGCAGACCTGACTGTAAGAAAAAGGTACGGGCTTGATCACCTGAAAGTAATCAACACAAAAGCCAAATGGCACATTAGTAAACAGAATTATTTCAATACTTACAAATAATAGCAGTTGGCACATGATGCTGACTTAACTCTAACCAGTAAAGTTCTAAGTACATATGAAGTTATTTACATTCTAGAGAAATATGTCACCACTGACATTCTATTAATCAGTGAAGAAAGAGTGTGTTATTCATCTTTCATTCTTCACCCTAAACAAGTTCTATAATTATAACTACCAAGGGCAAGGAAAACATCCCCCATGGGTTTCCCCACACTTGTTGAAGACATCAAGAAAACAAAACCCAATTCTTCTGCTTGGGTTTTCAGAATGGGATTTGTAAATGAAAAATCTTGAAGACTGAAGTAATAATGTCTCCCACTGGAACAAGGAACAAACTTGCTACAGAATGATGGCTTTTCCGAGCTCAGTGTTCTCCTGCAGCACTCCCAGAATGCAGAGTATCTTTCTGACACTCTGTTATCATCCTGGTCAGACTTAGGGAACAAAGGAAACCAACAGAACCATGGCCACATGCACACCACCAGCTGTGCTGCTAGTGTAAAGTCCTGATTCAGGAAGCTCAGATCTTCTAGTAGCCATGCATGACGACTATTATTAGCTCATCATGAGCGTAGTCAAACTCTGACAGTAGGTATGCTATAACAGGAATACAAATGACATCAGACTATAATAAATATGGGGATCTATTCTGAAGCCAGTCAGCCTGAAAGGTATCAGTAGTCATCCTGATAGCCTTAGGCAAATCCCACATCATACCTCAGTCTATGCTTTACCCTGTGTGAATATAGACAAACACAGTTGCATACATCCATCCTAAATAAATAAAAAAATTAAAAAGTCTTTTTTTTGGGGGGGGGAATTTCTGGAAGAAATATCTGGTATAAGAAATAAATAAAAAAACTTCTTGAAATAGTATTAATATGTAATAAAACAGATTCCTGACTACCATTTAGAATTCAAGAAAAAAGCTCCCATACGCCAAAATGAATCAACAAATTAAGACGGTTTTAGGAAAAATAAAGTATCTTTAAATTCTAGAGTTTTGATAGATATGAATTTTATGACTTAATAGAATTTTAATATCAGTTATTAAAATTAACTAAGATATAGAAACAGGAACATAATTTATAATAAATAACATAACAAAGATTAAATACAAACCTGTTATGTAACCACCTGAAGGCTTGAGGTTATCAAACTGTTTATCATGCTTAGTACGTTCTTCAGATGTAATAGCCCACATATTTGGCCCTCCTAAAACATATATGAAAGGCCAAAATATTATAGGGTGTACATGAGCCTGCTCAAAACTGTGTCATCCACAAGAACACAAAATTGTAACATGCAAACATGAATCTTAAGCATTCATTTGATGAGACTATCTAATGTCTGAAGGACATAAAAGTAGAATTCTATCAACTATACACAGCAACCCTAAGGCTTCTCAGTCATCCACTCAGTTAACATCTATTGAATAATAACTACACAACTCACAAGGATGAGGTACATGCTGGCAATAAAAAGATTAGAGTATTGTTCTCATTCTCAAAAAAATACCTAGAAAGGACAACCATTTACTGTGTTAACTGTGAAGGACCCTAAACAGAACCATGGCAATAGCTGTTAAACTCTAAGTTTGAAACCTCAGAAGTGAGAAAACAGGAGAGATTAAGACCTAAGCAGAAGCTGGAAGCTTCAGCATCTTGCCATGTGCCAAGGTGGGCTAAGAGCACTTCTCTCACACAACAAGGATGTGGTTTGAGAAGCTGGGATATGCAAGATGCTCTAAGTGAACCAAAGAGGCTACTACCAGCTAAGGTACCATGTGAGTACAGAAAGTAGCAGGAAATAACTAGTCTGAATTTGCTGCAAAGGGACATTTTTCTTTCTCCTTCACTACTGGGGATTGACAAGCCCTCTCTGCACTAGGTAAGATGTCTACCACCAAGCTATAACTCTAACCCTCCATCTCAGACTTTATCTCTCAAGGTCAGGGCAGAGGTGCTCCATCAGGAGGAGCCTGATATCTCCAAATGACAATAATTGCTTCCTCTTCTAGACTCTCGAGATAAAGGTCATGAGTCTGCAGAACACTCGAGAAGTTGCTGTCTGATGTCCCTCTGCTCTACCAGACTCTGAGGCGTGGACCAGGCTCTGTGTGTTTACCCTTCTCTTCCAGAGAACCAGTTGAGTACCCAGAAAAGAGCAAACATTTAAAAATGATTGCTGAATAGATGTCTGAATTAATAAAGAAGGAACAAGGGGGAAAAAAAGAGTGCCTTACTACACAAACCAGGGATGCAGGGAACATAACACTCAATGGCTCCTTTGCTGCCTGCCTTTCACACTTAATCATTAGCAGCTTTCTGAAGGAGTCCTTGGGAAGCTTTCTAAGTCACCTTGGGTAATAATTATCTATACATCACTTCTAGCTACTCTTCTGGTTTACTAAATATCTCTCAACAAGGAACCATATGTATTTAGACACATAAACTCATATATATCTGCTGTCCACACACAGTAAAAAAATCAGTATTACAAAGACAATTTTCCTGCCAATCCATGAGCATGAGAGATTTTTCCGTCTTCTGACATCTTCTTCAATTTCTTTCTTCAAAGACTTGAAGTTCTTGTCATAGAGATCTTTCACTTGCTTTGTTAGATTCACACCAAGGTATTTTATATAATTTGTGACTATTGTGAAGGGTGTCATTTCCCTAATTTCTTTTTCAGCTTGTTTATCCTTTGAGTAGAGGACAGCTACTGATTTGTTTGAGTTGATTTTATATCCAGCCACTTTGCTGAAGTTGTTTATCATGTTTAGGAGTTCTCTGGTGGAAGTTTTGGGGTCACTTAAGTATATTATCATATCATCTGCAAATAGTAATATTTTGACTTCTTCCTTTCCTATTTGTATTCCTTTGACTTCTTTTTGTTGTCTAATTGCTCTGGCGAGGACTTCCAGTACTATATCGAATAGGTAGGGAGAGAGTGGGCAGCCTTGTCTAGTCCCTGATTTTAGTGGGATTGCTTCAAGTTTCTCTCCATTTACTTTGATATTGGCTACTGGTTTAGGTATGGGCCTTGAATTCTTGATCTTTCTAAGACTTTTAACATGAAGGGATGTTGAATGTTGTCAAATGCTTTCTCAGCATCTAGTGAGATGATCATGTGGTTTTCTTCTTTGAGTTTGTTTATATAGTAGATTAAGTTGATGGATTTCCATATATTGAACCATCCTTGCATCCCTGGGATGAAGCCTACTTGATCATGATGGATGATCATTTTGATGTGTCACCCCTTTTCTTCCACCCTTTCAACCTCCTAACCCTAGATAGGAGAGAAAAAAGGATAGAGAGGAAAGAGATCCTTGAATAAAGTCAAGGGTAGGAAAGGGGTGATGTTCTCATTAGACTACTTCTTGTTGATTAGGGACATCAAGTTTCTTGGAGCGAGTTGGATCTTTGCTGTGAGAATATATAATTTCTTCTTGTTGTTTCTTCTTTGCACATGACTACTTAACAAACTGCTACCAACAGCAACCAAACAGCAACCTACCACTCCTCTAGGGCCCTAGCACTTATATACCCTCTGAGAAGTTCCCAGAATCCCAAAATGTCACACAATCACAGAAACTATCTGCACCTGGCAAAAATCACACTCCTGCTAGAGCATGAGGCAAATCATAGTCAGCTGCTTCAGACAGTCCAAAGCAGCCCCATGTCCCCACTCCTGAGATTAAAGTACATTCCTATTTCTGTGATTTTTAAAGAAACCAAAATCCTAACTACACATTTTCCCCCAACTCATCACTAAAGTAAGGATGGATTTTCAGAAGAATCTCTGTTCCTCCTTCTCTTCTTGCTACTGGCTGTTAAGCACATTCACAAAACCAGTGAAGAAGGAAAATTCTCAATTATAGAGAATCAGCTGCTCAGTAATATCTATCATCCCTGTTTTCACATGTGTAGCTACACACACACACACAAAACATAGCTAGATACTATATCAATATTATAATTGTAAATGTAAATAATCCAAACATGCTATATTTATATACAATAAAAACTAAATTTTGGAAATAGTCTGTATTGATATTTGTCTCCAATTTCAAATAATATTTAAAACAAACTTAAACAAATAACATTTAAGATATATAATGTATACTGGCCTAACACTAATTTAAATCTCTAAAATAGTATAGTTATACTATTCTAAACAGACTTGTAGCCTAAGTTGTGGGAACTTCACTTATAAAAACCTGGGTTTTTCAAGTACAGTGCAATGTTGTATCTGACTGCACATCTAGCTCAGCAGTTTCCTAACCATATGGTTGAAATATTACTGAGCCCAAAAACTCTATAAAGGTAATAAAGCTCCAAGAAAATGGGATGGAGGTGTTATTCTTAAAGGCACTGGTGTTTGTTTGTTTGTTTTGTTTGTTTTTTTATTCTGTATCACTTCCTCTCTTTACTAGATTACGGATAAAGTCACTATGGTGGGTTTCAGAACTCTTCCTCAGTCTTCAACACCCCATAATTCTGAGCCTGAAACAAGCTATATCATTGCAATATCAACCAGTAGCAACACATAGCTGCAATGACCCCTTGCCTAGCACTTGAAGGCCTATCTATCATGATGTTCTCTCAATCTGCAAATGTATCAGTTTTTGAAAAGCAGAATGCAAAGCAGTGTGATTAAGAAGGCTTTAGGAAGGACAGTTCTGCAGTCCAAAAGATTAGGAACAGAGCTACAGTTGCAAAAACATGAGGCACTGACATCCACTCTAACCTTGCTAAAAGAAAAAAGAAAAAGGAAGTGAAGCACCAATGACAAGTAAAAAAAAAATCTTGCTTATTAGATTTTAATAAACAAAATATAAATGTTCTTTATCTGCACTGTCCAATAAGGCAGCCTCAGCTACATGTGGTTTTAAGCACATGAAATGCAGCAGTAGGATTTACATAATTTATTAGTTTAAATTGAAACTGAAATAGACAATGTGGCTACTGTGTGAGACAGATGTCACACTGAGAACCAAAGCAGCCTACAAAGTCTACAGTCAGCCTCAGAATGATAAAATGAACATGGCAAAATGAGATGAAAGTTCACAGCACTAACAAACTACTGCACCTAGGTGTGCCACAGGTAAGTCTCAATAGCCTCAGGCATCAACAACTGTGGCTAATGATTGACTAGAGGTGCAGACAC
The DNA here is from genome assembly GCF_004785775.1 of Grammomys surdaster. NCBI lineage: Eukaryota > Metazoa > Chordata > Mammalia > Rodentia > Muridae > Grammomys > Grammomys surdaster. The sequence continues at coordinate 191,183 of NW_021604942.1, forward strand.
TGCTTTTCAAGTTTTATATTATACATGGATGTGACTTTCAATAACATCTCAAATGCTGAATTGGACATAAATTAGATATACACAAGTTACTTAACTATCTTTAATAGGCTAACTTCGAAGATAATCTGTCTGCTATCAATTTTCAGGTTTTTTTTTTAAATGACTATCTTTCAGGTTTAAAAAAAATGACTACCTTTATGCCTATAACCACTTTCTAATTAGTAATTTGTACCTTATTCACATCAGCATGTTTGTCATTGAACATTTTGTTTCAAATCATTTTTATATATGATGCAACGAGCTACATAATAGACATAAATATTTATGGAAAGAAAGAATGGGCTCATACTACTTGTACGTTTGTTTTTTTTTACTTTTAAACCTCATTAATATGCTTGTTGAAGTTTGTAAAGTAAACTGAGCTTAGTGAAAACTTTTTCATGAGGCACAGAAATCCTCAAACATGGATAAAGCATTGCTGTTTTAATCTTAAGCTTATATAACATTTATTAAGGAAAAATAATAATTATTTAATTTAAAAAGTGTCTGTTGCATAAATCCCTATAATTCTACACCATTTCCACAATGAAAACAATATTCATTTTAATCTTACAAGGTCTTAATTTACATTTATTTACTAGGAGGAGCACAAGCCAGAAGACGACTTGTAGGAGTCACTTCTCTCCTTCTACCATATGGTTCCCTGAGATCAAACACAGGTTGTCAGGTCAAATACTTAGACATTATAAACATTAGATAATATAAATATTCATAAAGAGAAATTTAATCTTACATTTATGTTACTAAATGAATCTTGTTGCCTTCACATATTTGCAGTCATCTGTGCAACTAAAAGCACCCTTATCATTCACCTAAGGGCACTCAGCTTTCTGTTCTTCAGTTTCATGCATTAAGCAGAATATACCTTTAAGTTATTCTCACCTGTTTAATGGGAAGCACACATGCCAGATACCACCAAAAATGCTTCAACAAAAATATGGAATTTACAGCATAACACTAGTAAGAAGATTCATGTAATGCTCTAAAATGCTCTGTGTTTTCCATCAGAATACTTCCTTTTATATTTAAAACATCAAATTTATCTACACAAATATTTCAAACAATAGACTTCCCATCACAAGGAAAGCCCATCCTACCATGCACAAACTTACTGACCATTCATAGCTGCGGGAAACTGAGCCATCATGGTCCTGAATTCTTGCAGCTCTCAGCCATCTGCAACGTGAAAACATGGTGCCATTAGTACAACAAAGGCAGATCACAGTTTAGTGCACACACTAAGCTGTAGGACTGTCTGTCCCCTTCAGCACACACATCCAACAAAGAGAAACAACACAGAGCTCCTGTTGCTGCTCAACAAGCAGAATTCGCAGTTGGGGACCAAGAGGGGATCTGTTGGCAACAGTGCTGCCTTCAGTACAAGGCCATTTAAGAGAAACGGTATATGTAATAGCAAATGCAGAATGTAGAAACCCTTGGCATTAACCAACATTTCTGCAGAAATAAATTCAGGAGAGAGAAAGCTGTTATGACTCGGCAAGAATTGATTTAAGGAAATTAACTACATATTTAGTAAGTATATAAAAAATAATATGAAAATCCAGAACAGTTTTTATCACCCAGCAAGAAATATATCCAAAATAAATATAATAGTGTCTTTTAATTAAGCTCTATAGGTTTAAAAAATAGTCTTAAAAGAGTGGCATATATAGCAAAGCACAGAGACATACAGAGTTTAAAAGTAATTATCAAAACCAGCACAATTATTAAAACACATGTTTACTTAAATAAGTGCACTAGTAAAAGAAGTGTCTTTGTAGATAACAGATCTGCCTGCCTCTATTCCTAACTGTGACTACAAAAAAGTTATTTCACTTTTTTCAAGTCTTAGATTCCTTGTCTACAATACTTTCGATCAGTTTTTTTAAGTATTATGAAACATAATACACTGCCTGACATAGTCTGTATTCAGTAAATGAGTGCTTTTTTGTAAACATCCAGAGAAAGTGATCATTTTGACCCCCCATGCATTAACTGTATATAAATGCAAAATTCAAAATTTGTTCCGAGACTCTTGAAGATAGACCACTCAGTACCTCCTTTATCATTTAATTATTAGCAGTTTTAAGAGTCTCAGGAAAATATTTAGATAGGTAATTTTAAACAAAGCAGGAAAGGTTTGCTTGAGCTAGCCCCACAAAAAAAAAAAAAAAAGACTGACTAGCTGTTTAAAAAAGTATTCTCACTAGGTACCATTATATATTAGTGAATTCAGCATGCTAGCATCCTATGCTACCAAGGATTGAGTCCTCTAACAATTTAGATAAATATTTACATTTCATATAGTTTTAGTGATTTTCAGTAACAAAAAAGGCACCTAAATCTAATTAGTTTATTTACAAGAGAATAATAGGTGCTTCCCCTCCTACTGAGCAAATTAATCCATATTAGCCACATCTTGGGATAAGGAAAAAGAGCACTGAATAGAATGATTAATAACAAAAAGCATCCATCTACAAAAAAAGAAAAGCCAGGTTAGCCAGTGGAATGGGTAAATCTCCACAAAGGCTTACAGTGGCAGTGGTAATTTACTCTATAGTACTACCCTCCCGTCCAAATGCATGTCTGTCCTTAGACAATAATAAGCTTTATGGCAGCAAGCTATAAACCTGATACCTCTCATGCTTTCACTCTTTCTGGGTAGAGAAAGTTTACTATCAACATGATGATTTTCTTCATTCCTTTCTTAAAAAGATAAACTTCAAGTACTGGAGTTGAAGACAGAAAATTAATGTCCAAACTCTGCTGGATGACTGGAGCTCCTATAGAAGCTATGGTGTTGAGCCTTATAAGATGAGTGAGAATTAGTTATAATTAGATACTTATAATTAGTTATAACTCTTGAATTTACTGTAGCAGACAGGTGCTTTAAAAGGTTTTAGAGAGAGGAACATACATTTCATTTACGATAGACAGCCAATTATGAAGAAAAGCCAAAAGCAAGGAGACCAAGCAGGGCAAGCTGCAAACAAAGCCTGGCATCAGCTCTAGAACAGGCAGTTGGAAGAGATGAGATGAGCTAGAGAAAGAGCAAACGGTTCAAAAGAGAACTCACTGATTCTCTTGAAACGAGTGACTATGTAATAAAAGGAACAAAAATGACTCTCGGAATTATAGAATGTGAGGTGGGAAAACGGTATAATCACATAGAAAAGTTAACACAAAGAAAGAATAATCAACTACTTACAACAATAATTTAAAACACAGAACAGTTCTACAAACATATTTTACTTCCTCCATGTAAATGACCATAGCAATAAAAAAGAAAAGTAAGACGTATGCCTGAAAGTTACCTATCTACTTACCTACCTACCCAGTTACCTATAATAGACAATTTTTAAACATGGGAGAACGCTTATTCCAAAGCATTATGTATAACACATTATATAGTCACCTAAATCATTATATATAATGTATTACACAACCTCTAAACAATATACACAGTGTATATTAACATTAACATAAAGACCAGTGGAGAACAGAATCTCATAGACAGAAAGCCTTTAATCAGTTAAGGTCCAACTTACAAACCATCTGTCTAGAACTTTTGGCAGGGTATCATGTATTCTGTGAAGATAACAAAATTCCATGTGGTCGATACTCAATTATCACAGTTATAATCCTGAAATTTGTTTTAGAAATTTATTAGAAAATACCAAATAATACAGTGGACAGTGAGGGCAAGCCTCCTGGGCTGAGCTGAAAGTACTAGTATACACAATCTTTTCCACCTTGTATGTAAAATTTACCTATTCATGCATGCAAACACCTGCAGCATTTATACATGTACATAGCATTTGGTTGATGCTGGTCGCATCTGATTATTGTAACATTATTTGTTAGAGCCAATAGGCTCTTAACGTTTACCACTACATCTGCTTTAGTCACATTAACTTTCTGTCCCATTTTAGAATCATTCATTACCACCACCATGCTTATGTTTTCCTAGTTTACTAGCAGACTTGGAGAGAAATGTTAATAACTGGGGCTGGAGATGGAGCTCAGGGATGAAGTTCCTGCTGAGAATGCACATGGCCTCGGCTCAATCCCCAGTGCTGCATAAGAAATAATTATAATTGAAAGTTTGAAGAATATAACAGATAGCGTAAGTCTGTTTTACATTTTAAAATAACTGCTAATATTTGCTTAATGTTTTCTATTAATTCAAAATACTTGTATTAATCATGTACCATGTCTCATGTTCAATCAGTATTCATTAAGAATCTAATATTCCTGTTCTGCACACAGAGCTTCAGATACCTAGCTACCCTGTAATACACGTCTGTAAAAATCCTTACAAGGCAGATATCATACTCATCTCTCAATGAAGAAACAGAGAGGTTAAGTAACTGGCCAAAGTTCAGTGTCGTGGAACAATGAGGAGATCCCAAGCCTCTCTCATTCTAAAGCCCGTGAACGTCTCTTGTTGCCTCTGTGGACCTTTTCCTCTCCTAAGTGAATCTAATAATGATGAAAAGGTTCCTACAAGCAGTGGATGAACTTAATGTTGATACATTTTAGTGGAGAAGGAGAGTCTGCCCAGCTGCACAACACCCAAGGCTGCATCAAATAAATTAGGAGTGCTGGCTGTTTATGGTCTGGCATCAAACTCTGAAGGGAAGGGTAACTAGCCAGCATCTCCTGTTCCATGGTTCATGGGTGTCCTACAAACATGTTCTATGTGCCAAGAGGATAATGTGCGGCAATGGGCAGTTTGCAGTCACGGTGTGAACTATTAATTACTCCTGTGGAGAACTGGCAAGCTACTTTTGAAGAAACCCTGCTTGGTGGATAACAGGTAAAAGGCAAAGACTCACTTGGTTGAATTTATTCTAAATGTAATCTGGAGACGTCAGCAAATACTTCACAACTGTAATTTTGCTGCTGTTATGCATCATAATATAAATATTTTTGGAGACAGAGGTTTGCCAAGGGAGTTGCAACCCATAGGTTGAGAACCACTGCTTTAGACTAAGCCTCTAAGTGTGTAAGATACCACCTGGAGCAGTGATTTTAACCAAGGAAGAAGTTCTAGGAAAATAGAGACGTGAATGTTAAAGCTGTGAGACAACTTAAAACAACAACAAACTTCAACTGTGAGCACAGATAATTTGATATCTTTAAAAGACATATTGGTGAGAGTGACCAGGAAACAGAAGGAGCTCTGTTTGAGACTCTGTTGAAGAGTGAGTATGTTGCAATCCTGTCAGGAAAAGAATGTTTCAGAAACAAAGAATCTAGGCATGCTGGCACATGCTTTTAATTCCAGCACTCAGAAGGCAGAGATGGATCACTGTGAATTAGGGGCCAGCCTGGTCTATATAGTAGTTTCAGGGCCAGCCAGGTCTACATAGTGAGACCCATAGTGCGTTTCAAAAGCAAAGAGAAAGAAGAGTACCAAGGAGGAGTTACAATTGTCAAACCATACACAAATAAAGGCTAAGCTATTAGTCTTAGCAACCTGTCAAATTCAGTTGCAATGCAAGCACAGCTCAAAAACCAAACTGATATGGATTGTGCAGTAAGGGGAAGTAAATGTTTGTGACTCGGGGCATAGTGGTGCACGTCTTTTAATCCTACCATTCAGGAGGCAGAGGCAGGAGGATCTCCGTGGGTTTGAGGACAAAAGAGATCCTATCTAAAAACCAAAACAAAACATCAATCAAAAGAAATATGTTGCTATAGGAAGACGAGCTGGTGGGAGAAGAGGCATGAGTCTTTTTTTTTTTGGTTTGGTTTTTTGAGACAGGGTTTCTCTGTGTAGCCCTGGCTGTCCTGGACTCACTCTGTAGACCAGGCTGGCCTTGAACTCTCGAACTCAGAAATCCACCTGCCTCTGCCTCCCAAGTGCTGGGATTAAAGGCGTGCGCCACCACCACCTGGCTCAGGTATGAGTCTTTAAGAAAGGATTACTGTATTTACTTTTAGACAGGGAAGCAAAACTACTTCTAGAAAAGAAAAATCTCCAAAGGGAGTGAAAAGAAACATTATCTATGAGAATGGAATTAGATAGCTCTTGGGCATAAAGTTACACCATAGGACAGACATTTCTGGCTCTGGGAATACAATTCAGATATGGCAAGAGGAATAAATACAGATATTCACAAGACTAGAAATTCACAGGCAGGAAAATAGGATCAGAGGTAAAAAACAGACTTCTGCCACTCTTTTGTTGTTTTCTCTCTTCAAAGGGGAGGGCTGAAGACTAATTTCTTGGCCTCTCTAGGGTCTAAGTGCAAACTTCTTCTCTGAGATAGAAAAAGGGAAAGTCACACACAAATAAGTTACAAGAATCAGGCAAACATGTGTAAATTCAAATCAACCTTGGTCCTACCCTGTCAGACATTTGTTAAATGAATGAACACGGGGAAGATAATATAAAGAAAGGTAAGCAATACAGATGATTCCTGTAGTCCGGGAAAATAAATGACTTATTCACACTTGACAGTAACATGAGGAACCCAAAGACCTAGTGATACAAATGTAAACAAACCCGTGTTTTTAAAAGAAGTTTAAAAACCACATATCTCAGAGATTTAAAATGAAAGTCCATTAACAAGGTAACAACCATTAATAGGCTTGACTATATTTTCCATTTTCTTTTTTTTAGTTTTTTCGAGACAGGATTTCTCTGTATAGTCCTGGCTGTCCTGGAACTCACTCTGTAGACCAGGCTGGCCTTGAACTCAGAAATCCACCTGCCTCTGCCTCCCAAGTATTTGGATTAAAGGCATGTACCACCACTGCCCAGCGACTATATTTTTCTAGATATTTTCTTGTTTATACACTAGGAAACTAGTTTTACCAAAAAATGAAAAATTTTTAAATTTTAAAAATAAAAAAGTAAGCAAGCATGCAGGCAAGCAAGCTGGGCCTAGTGGCCCACAACTACAATCCTAGCTACTATGGAAGAAGATGAAGCATGAGTGGAACAATTCAAAAATTGCCTGGACTATAGAGCGAGTTCAAGACTAGCCTGTGTAACTTGACTTGACTCTGTCTCAAACCCTTATAAAGTGAGAAAAGGGTGCTTACAGGATCATACTTACTATACTTCATTTCAAACCTATGTTTTCATGCCACCAACTTTTTACCATCACAATACTATAACAGACATCATTTTTCAAAATGTTTTTTTTTTAACTTTTATTTTTAATTATGTGTGTGTGCCTATATGTGGGTATGTGCACATGATGAAGATGCCCTTAGAGGCCAGAGGCATCAGATCCCCCTAAAGCTGGAGTTACAAGTGATTGTGAGCTGCCTGACATGGGTGCTGGGAAACTAGGACCTCTGGAAGAGCAGCATGCACTCTTAACTGCTGAGTCACCGCTCCAGCCCCAACAATAAACATTGTTTTTTTTGTTTTTTGTTTTTTGTTTTTTTTTTTTTGGTTTTTCGAGACAGGGCTTCTCTGTATAGTCCTGGCTATCCTGGAACTTACTCTGTAGACCAGGCTGGCCTCAAACTCAGAAATCCACCTGCCTCTGCCTCCCAAGTGTTTGGATTAAAGGCGTGTGCCACCACTGCTCGGCAACAATAAACACTCTTAATGTATGTATTAAATATAAATGTGTACATTTATATGATTTTTCCAAAGATAAATAGTACACATGGGAAGTGGCTTAGAGTGTATGAACATTGCAATTTTAATAAATATTACCAAATATCTTAAATTGGATTTCATCTATAAAGTCTCTCACTATAGCATGATGGCATAATTCCAACAAGATGGGGCTTAAATACAAACCCCTAACTCTGGCTTAATTTGGAAAGACATTTGGAATCTCTAAGCTCTTGTCTCTTAACTAAACTTTCTTACTAACAAGTGTAGTGACAAGAGCATGCCGCATTGGGCTGAGGAGATAATTCAGTGGGTGAACTGTTTGCTGCACAAGCATGAGGAGATGAGTTTGAGTTTACATCCAGCACCCACGTACAAGCCAGGCATGGCAGTGTAGCCTGAAACTCCAGTGCTGGGACAGAGCTGGAGCTAAGGAAATGCATCCCGGGTATCTGAAATGACATTCTCCAGGTTCAGTGGGAGACTCTGTCTCAAAATCTAAGGTGGACACAGAAGGATACTATTGTGTGCAACACATAAGGTGCACCTAATCTGAAGTATGAAAATTCATTAAGCAGACAATGGGATGACCTGAAGACTTATGTCATAGTTTACTTTACTGTGGTTGTGATAAAATACCCTGACAAAGGCAACTTAAGAAAGGGTTGACCTCGGTTCCTGATCTTCCTCCTGAGAGCTAAGACTGAAGGCCTGCTCCACTGGGCCCTAAACTGTGCATCTTTCATACATTCATCTTGTATTATTCTACAGGAAATTTTTAAAATGTCTTTTCTATTTACTATTCTTTTCTTAAAAGAAACATCAGAAATTGGTGTTAATATTTTAGCTCATCTCGACAATGATAACTCCGGTATATAATCAGTATAAAATGTATAAGACTTTTTATACTTTTTGATCATCTTCACATTCCAGTATGTATTATTTTATAATTATATTAGTTCAAGGGTAGTGGGGAAACAGCCAACTCAAGACAATGCCAATGATGCAGTGTCTATCCACATATGGGTATGTATAGTAGGAATTGTTCAATGCTGGCAAACACTGTACAGATGAGATTCTTTTAAAAAGTTAGTCTTCAGTAAAACCTAAGTAATTTTAGTTTATGAACTCTAACTTTCAATAATCCTTGGTAAATTAGATTCATAATAAATAGTAATATGCAAACATCAAAAATATTTGGGAAGGGATGGAAGAACAGTAGCCCTGAGAACTATCAAGGTGAATTGCATATTTGGTTGATGATCCATCAGGAAAAGGCTCATGACTTGGTATCCTGGACCATAATGGAGACCAATATATAGCCCAGTAATTTTCAGTAATTATTTTCATTATGATTCTGTGTAGTGACTCTCCAGCAGTACAAAATATACTCTCCTGAAGTAGAACCTTCATACACGGCTTGTGGGAGTACGTTTTTACTGACTTAGAAAACAATGTGGAAGCTCCTTAAAAAGCTGTCACAGAAATCAGCAATTCAACTCTAAGGGTGAGCTTAAAAGAAATGAAACAAACATGTCCACATAAAAACCTGTACACAACTTCTTACAGTACCTCTACTCACAGTGACCAAAAAGGTACAAACAACTCAAATGTCTATCAAAAACTGGATAAGCAAATGTAGCCACACATTAGTAAAAGACTATTTGGACATTTAAAGGAACAGAATGAGATCCTTTTCCTTATTTCTTTCCCAGCAAGTTATATAAGTTGTCAGCTTGACAGACTCTAGAATCATCTGAGACACCAGCCTCTGACCAGGCCTGTGGAGGATTATCTTGCTGATTAAGGCTTACTGAAAATATAAAGGCTGTGTGTGTCTTTCATCCAGGAACCCAATAACCAGAGGTGGGGTGGAAACCCCGGGCCAGGTTCTTAAATAATTCAATACTAAATGTGGTGCCTTAACATGGGGCAAAACCTCACTTCTGGAAGCAGGTGAAGGGTTACAGCAATAGAAAGCAGAAGAGGGAACTAACCGGGAGAAGAAAGGGAATCAGCTTGAGGGAGGGGTACAAAAGAAGACAGTGGGAGGAAACAAAGAAACTATATAATGACATGTATGAAGATCTTATGATGAGACTCATTACTTTGTACTTCCACTAAAAATTAATTTTAGAAATATGATGAAGGTGCCAAACCCTATACTACATGTTTTTCCATGTTACCATGGTTACATTTTTATCACTGATGCCGCCGTTTCAAGATACTAGGAGTCTCAGGCTCACATATGGTTACCTATCTCGAGGTTAACCCAAAATAAATTAACTTTTAAGGCTTGTTTTGATTGGTTTAATTACATTTTAAAGGAGAGTTCACTAAACAGTTTCATAAGCTGCTTGTAAACGTTAAAACCAAAAATTTTAATTAAATTATAACTATTTTGTAAAAGAGACTCTGTAATTGCTCCAGTCTGCTCCTTCATTCTAAGCAGTTCAGGGCAGCAGACCCTCACTAAACTTATCCAAAGGTAAGGTTGACTGTGGCTGTGATATTAACTATATATTACCTCTTCATCTTTATAGCCCTAAGCATAAATATTATATAAAATATCTACCTTTTAGCCAGGTGATGGTGGCGAATGCTTTTAATCCCAGCACTGGGGAGGCAGAGGCAGATGAATCTCTGTGAGTTCAAGGTCAGCCTGGTTTACAGAGCTCCAGGATAGCCAGGGCTACACACAGAGAAACCCTGTCTTGAAAAACCAAAATCTACCTTTTTGGGGGGGTGGGGAAAGGATACAGGTTTTCCTATTTAGCCTTGACTGTTTGTCTGTCTGTCCTGGAACTTGATGTGTAGACTAGGCTGGCCTTGAACCTATAAAGATCTGCCTGCCTCTGCTTCCCGAGTGCTGGGATTAAAGGTATGTACCACCATACCCAGCAAATCTCTACTGTTTAAAGAAAAAAATGCAGGCTTAATGAGACTGCTATACTTACAAAGCTAACAGCCTAAATCCTAAACAACAAATTTGTGTTCTCAATTTCAGATGTTGGGCACACATACAAGCACACACATACAGGCATGCACACATACCCATGGAATGGATTCTACAAATGATTTGTCACTGGGAGATAGACTTGGAATACATTTTTATCTTACTAAGTTTCAGCAACTGGCATGTACTACTTTCATAAAGGAAAAAATATTGGCCAGGTGTTGTGGTGCAGGCCTGTAATCCAAGCATTTGAGAAGATCCTGGAAAATTCAAGCTTAGCTTGGTCTATAATACAGCAAGTTCTTGGTCTGTCTCAAAAAAATAAAAACCAAAAAAAATTAAAAAAAGCTATCTACTGAGAAGTAAACTTAAATTTAAGAAGTTTAAAAACTTGGAAAAGCATTTCTATTAAACAATATAAGCTATGTTGTTACTACAGATACAATACTTAGTCTCTTTTGAGGCTAGCCATGGATATATCTCAAAATTAAACTAGTGAGTTAAGAGTAGAATGCCTCTTAGTCCAGATAGCAAAACAGAAATCAGAATCAGAATCCAGGCTGGTGAAAAAAGAGCTGAGGTCTATGCAAAAGCACTGACTGAGGAAACTGACTGGAGGAGAGGCTCCAAGGGCAAGAGCGCAGGGATTTTCTCTGGGACTTTTGACAATGGCTTCTAGTTCACCAAACTTCCCTTCAAAGTCTTAGCAAGACTCTCCAAGTTCTTTATTATGTTAGTAAAAGGTCTAAGTCAGAAATAAATCTACCCCTGTTCTATAAGACTCAATATTCTGAACACTATAAAAGAGTATACTGGGTCAGTTGGATGGAGCAGTGTGTGCTTGGGATCCCAGCTACTAGGAAGAGGGGTGGGGCTGGGAGGATTCCCTTTGTAGCCAGGAGTTTGAAAACAACCTGAACAACACAGTAAGACCCTTTCTAAAAGCAAACAGAACAAAATAAAAACAAACAACAAAAGTCCCCACAAATCCAAAAAAGAAAAAAACCTACACCCATACCCACAAACACATATTGGGGCAAATAGGGCCTTACTTGTTATGCTCTCCCAGAAGGAAGGTTTGTAACACTCCAAACCATTCTCAACACTGACTGCACACATAATAGAAATCTCCACCTGTGTTTTCTCTCAGGTTTAGTCTCTGGACTTCTGCTGTTTTCCCTACTAGCTTTCAGAGAAGCTTCAACGTTACTTTCTCAGTCCAGGTTTCTGTTTCCTGTACTTGGAAGTTAATTTTTGCAGCATCTCATAGGAGGTATGCTGCTATTAGCTCCTTTGACATTGTTTTTTTTTTTTTTTTTTTTTTTGGGCAGGATCACACTGTGTAGCCCTACTGGCCTTGAACTTGCAGAGATCCACCTGCCTCCCAAGTGCTGGGTTTCTTTTGTGTTTGACTGGGGTGTAGGGGAGGCATATAAGTGTATGTACATGTGCGCACAAGTACTTACTTAGCTTTTATGTGGGTGCTGGGGATTCCAGCTCAGGTCCCATGCTTGTGCAGCAAGCCCTGCATCAACCAGGCCATCTCCCAGCCTTTCACTTCTTGACACCACCAGAATCACCATCAACACCTTTAATTCAAGTCAGTGTTTTTGCCTAGTCATTAAATGTATAAGAAAAGGGAATGGAACAGAAAAATGCATCCAAACTCAGAATTCCATGTAAGTGCTGAGGGAGTGAAAGCCGACCAGTATCTCACTTGAGAAACTAGAACGTTATTAGATGAGTAATCTCAAAGGAAATGACTTCTAAATTGAGTAACCAGTACTAAACAATAGGTTTCAGACAGCAGGCTACTGAGTACAGGGTGATTTTTAGGACTGAGAACAGAAATAGACAAAGGCACAGAGGAGAAATCTAGACTTTAAAAGATGATGTCAAGGCACACGCCTTTAAGCCCAGCACTTGGGAGACAGGTGGATGTCTGCAAGTTCAAGGCCAGCAGAGCTACACAGTGAGACTCTGCCAAAAAAAAAAAAAAAAAAAAAAGACAATGTCAAAGGAGCTAATAACAGTACTACCTCCTAGGGGATGCTGCAAAAATTAAAATAAGCTATCAAATGAAGAACATTTAGCATATACAACATATATGTACTTGAGAAGTGCTATAGAGATATTAACTACCATCATCATGATTTTTTTAAATCCATAAACAAACCTAAAAAACAAACTTAGAAAATTGTATAACTATATGGAAGATATACTATTCGTAACATACAAAGAATTCTTAAGAACAAATGAGAAGGCTGGTAATGTGGTTCAGTTGGGAGAATGACTGCCCACCATGCACAAAGCTTCAGGCTTGTTCTCTAATACCCCATAAAGCAGGGGCAGTGGCATATGCCTGCAATCCCAGTGTTCAGGAGGTGGAGGCAGGTAGATCAGAAGTCTCAGTCACCTCTGTTATTCTTGGCTACATAGTACATTTGAGAGCAGTCTGGGCTATATGAGACAGTCAATAGAGACTGGGGGGAAGGAGAGGGAGGTAAGAGAGGGCAGGAAAGAAAAGAACAACAACAGCCGGGCAGTGGTGGGGCATGCCTTTAATCCCAGCACTTGGGAGGCAGAGGCAGGTGGATTTCTGAGTTCGAGGCCAGCCTGGTCTACAGAGTGAGTTCCAGGACAGCCAGGGCTACACAGAGAAACCCTGTCTCAAAAAAACCAAAAAAAAAAAAAAAAAAAAACCAAAAAAACCCAACAACAACAACAACAAAACAACAAACAACAAAGTGAATGTGCTAATGAAATAGGAAAAAAGCAGAAATGAACGTTTTTAAAAAAAAGTGGAAAAAGAATGATTGGATACTAACACTTAGAGGTAGAAAAAGTAGTTTTAATAAATTAGCATAATTTTAAAAGGCAATGCTTTCAACGATATTGGGAAATAAGACAGGTTTCATTCACACATTGATACTAATGAATTTCACTGTAAGGTAATCTGATAATGTGTTTACATGAGCATTAAGAAGTGTCCATAGACTCTCCTCCTCTTCTCTCTGTGCAAGCTCCCCTTTCTCTTTCTCTCCCCTACCCCTTTCCCCAGGTGACTTCTCTGGCCTTGGTCCTTGGGGCCAGTCAACTTGCCCACCTGAAAGCAGCTTCCCAATAAACCTGCTTTTAATATAATCGAAAAAGAAGACGTGTCCATACCTTTTGATCTAATGCCTACTACTTGAAGTTTATCCTGGGGAAACACGCATCATCATGAAGACAAATACAGCTACAGGAATGCGAGCTACAGCACGACATTAAAGAAAGACTATGGACTACCTTAATCTACAGAAGTGATATAAGAGTGGTTATAAGAGGATGATCAAAGTCAAATTCATACCCTAGGTCTCTCACTTACTGGTTGTGTGATGCTGAGGAAATTATTATACTTACACTTGCTCAAATTCCTCAACTATAAAGTTCTTATAGAGAGGCTAAGGTCTAAATGAATTTATGTAAAGTGTCCCCAAAATAACAAAGACGCAACTTGTGCTCTATAAATGTTAGACATTATTACTAATATTCAGTAGTAGGGACATAATATTCACCAATAACAGTGAACTGTGAAAAAGTACATAGTAAAAATAGGGCCATGTTTTGATAAATATTAGTAAGCTAAGAAGAGAAATCACAGAACAGGAACTGAGGATGTATTTCAATGGAAAAGCACTTGCCTAACATGCTCGGGGTAGCACAGCAGAAACAAACCATTAACTTATAACAACACAGCAGGCACACTCTCTGTAGAAACCATGCTCTAGGGGGAGATCCACCAAGATGTGAGCAACAGCTACATCAGGAAAGTATCATGGTCTTTGTGTTTCCCTATAGTGTCCCAATTGTCTACACAGAACATTTATTATTCATTGTAATAAAAATAGTACACATAAAAAGTCAATAAAATTTTAAACCAAACAATATAGTACTTTTAGGAAAAATCAAATTAAGTGCCCATTCTAAACAATTTGGCAAATCTCTGCTTTAAGCATGCACTGTGTCAGGAAAGGTTTTTACTGATTTCAGTAATAAGAAATATCAAGAGGTCTGCTAGGTACCAACCAAATATGCAATAATAACAATAACAATAAAACCATCTTAAATATGGTATTCTAAAATATAAATAACTAGTTACATTAAGGTTACTATGTATTTACTTGTCAATGTACACTATGGATTTGTTTTTCTGGTCTGGAGTTTCTTGATAATTTTGAAGATAGCAGATTTACACCACACACATACACACCCCAGACATATATTTTCTATTTTAATTTTCTCCATAGTACTTGACAGTTTCTAAATTCAAGATATTTTATTGTCTTTATTCTCTTTTCCTGAATTTAAGTGCCACTATGACAAGATGGGGTTGTACATTTTATGCACTGGTTATATAAGTAATATATTAGACAAAATTGCAAGAAATCATGCAGTATTTATGAAATGAAATAAAAGAATGAACTCTATGCTATGAAATATGAGTAACTTCTTCGTCCTTAACTTTCAAAGATAGAAGACAGAGGCTGAGAATAAAGAAAAGAAAGCTGATACAGAATGTGGAGAAGACAAAGATGAGAAAGAGCTACAGTAGTGAAGAAAAGATCTGAGAGTGATGCAATATCAGGTCCTCATCATGCTAAATAAACTAGAAAGCCCAGGTCCTAGGGAGTACTATCAGAAAAGACTTACGGTTACCCAGATCTAATCTAGAGGTTCTTTACACCTCAATCATCCACATTCCTCAGTTCTCTGAACCCGTGCAACCCTGTAGGAATCAGTATGTAGGAAGGAGGAAGTAAGTCTTAGGTCAGAATCACTGGGCTGAAGGGGATGGGGGGCAAGGAAAACTCCAATACAGGTTGTCTCCGCAGCAAGACCAAAACAACTTATAGGCATCTTACTAAAAATTTAGGAATGGAAAACCTAAAATGTGAGAAATTTTCTCTTCTGCCATTTGAATTTTCAGATCTCAATAAAAATGGTTTAGAGAGTACTACTGCTTTGTGTTCCTAAGTGACCCACACCATTCTTGGCAAATGTGATGCTACTACTAAAGGTTAACTTGACAGAATCTAAGGCAACCTAGGAGGGCAGGACTGTCTAGATAAGGTTAACTGAGGTGGGAAGACCCAACCTAGGAGGGCAGGGCTGTCTAGATAAGGTTAACTGAGGTGGGAAGACCCGCCCTCAATGTGGACTGCCATGCTCTCCTGGCTGTCCCATGGACTGCACACAGAGGGGACAGCCAGGAGAGCATGGCATCCACCTCTCTGCTCCTGGCTACAGATGTGCTATGACTGACTACCTGTCTCATTCTCCTGCTGTGAAGGACTATACCCTCAAATCATGTATCAAAACCTTCCTCAAGTTGCTTCTTATCAAATATTTTGTCACAGAAACAAGAAAAGTAACTAATGGAAAATTGTCACTAATCTTTGAAGTAATTACTTATAATCTCTAAGGATTATTTCATGAATACTAAAAAGCAATGCCACCAAATGTTACATAAAGTATGAGATTTATTAACTTGCTCTACCCAGTTCCTATATTAAAAGCAGTCATTTGACAAATGCACAAACACGTATTAGACGGAAGACTGAGAAAGGAGGACAGAGAACAGCAGAAAGAAAATGATAAAGCAAAGGCTACTCCTGTCCTAACTACCAGTACAAAGCTTTGTCTATTTGGATCTCTCACTTATCTCTGTTCTGTCTCAACACCAGCCTCTTCCAAGTTAAGTCCACTTCACACTGCAAAGAATTTAACCATCTGAATCCAAAGGCCCTGAACTGATGATCCCAAGTAGTAGAAATGAAGAGAACTAAAGAGGAAGAGTCTTAGTTTGAACTGACGGTCAGACCTTGTAATCCATTTTTTAGCTATCTCACATGGCTCATTTTGACACTGATTAAAAACTGAGCACCAAAAAGCTATTTTCTATAATCATTAGAATAAATCACAAACCAGAGAGAGACAGAGACACAGACAGAAAGACAGACTAATTAGCTTGAGACTTCTCATTGAAGCAAGCTGGCTGGAATGAATGATAACAGGTAACACTTATTGGGCACTTATGCTAAGCACAGTCACTAAGCACTCTATACAACACTATGAAATGGGTATTATTAGTATCCCTGTTTTATAGATGAAGAAGAAACAGAAATTGGAGAATTAAAGAAACTTGCTTAAAGTCATACAACTATTTAGAGCGGAAGCTTAGGTAGGAGGCCTAACTAGAGAGCCTATACTTTTATCCAACAGAGTTGTAAATATGTATGCAATTTTTATTAAACCAGACCTTTCCTCAAATGAATATGCATTGATAATGAAAAGGATCCAGAAAACATAAGACAATAAATTAAATGTCTACCATCTGGTAGTAGACCCCTGACTGTCTGCCATAATCACAGTTGAATAGCTGTACAGTAAATAACCAAGTTATTCAGTGTCTTGATATGGCTGTGAAATTGTCCTTTAACTGAATCTCTCAAAACACTTCAAATGAAATACGTTGCACTCTTAGAGTTATGAAAATACATTATTTCTCGGTGTATTAGCTGTCCTATTTCTGCTCAGTTTCCTCCCTTCCTCCCCCATTTCCTCTGTGTCTCATATCCTTTAAGCCCCATTCAGTTCCTCTTTCTCAAGAATACCTACATGCACACTTTACCCCAGAGGATTTGTCCATGTGCAGCCACTCTAAGATGGTGCAAACGTAACAAGAAAGAGCCAGGCATAAACACACTTTAGACGTATGCTCAGCTTTAGATCTATGCAACTGCAGAAAGAGCTTAGGGGTCCAAGTTAAAAGAATTCTAAACTGAAACAAGACACTTGTTCCTACTAGCTCCAGGACCTAAAGCAGTCAGTTAAAACTAACATTTTACTTCTCTATCAGAAGGGAGGACATGACTTACAAGGCTTTCATGTGCTTTCAATAAGTATCTAAAACACTGAGCATAGACACTAATATTAGTAAGTGCTCTATAAATGACCACCAGGGGAGATACACTGTAATGCTAAAGGAAGTTTAGTGGACGATGCACAATGCATATGTTTTTATCAGAAGGATGGAACTCTGAAAAACTCTGTATTGAAGATGAATCAAAACTAAATATTCTGAGACTATATGCCCCGGTGGCAGACAGCATGCTGGGAATATGTAAAATGGTTGGTTTACTCCTTACACACACACACACACACACACACACACACACACACACACACACGCACCTCTAAAAATTCTAAGATTATATAAGAAAATTTCCACTTTGTAATAAGAGATACAATAACTATAAGATAAAATAACAGAAATAAAATCTTGAAAACTTCTCTAAGTTTGGGCAAAGGATGTGTGTTACTCTATTTTTTGTAAGAACGTATTTTAAAAGTACAAGTCCAATCCCCTGAATGTACATATCTCTTCACACTCAGGAGAAATCTGGATTTGAGCCTTTAGATATGTTGAACAATGACATTTTTTTAACTCAATAATTCAACACTGGTCCAGTTTTCATTAACCATTCCACCTTTCATCATAGAGATGAATAAAGGGAATGCTTAGAACTGCATTAAATGGTTATCAATATTACATCGAACGACAGCAATTTTTTTTGCATTCTCCAAAAAAAATAATATGATAATAATACTTCCACTTTGCTTGCTTAATTACAAGGCAGTCATAGGAATAATCGCCAACCTAAAGGCAAGCACATAAATTTGACTTTTGCAGGCCTCCCATCAATTCGTATAAAGGTTGTTGGCAATGTTTTTAGATTGCTTTTAGGTTTTAGCACTGGTTGATAATTATTGCAAACCTTAAAGGGAAGTTAGCAATTTCTCAGAGACTTAAGCAGGTAGCTTGGCCTTCAGTCTCTACTACCTAAATTAAGCTAACAACACAAAATTCCAAGTGACACCTTGCCTCCCGAGTAAGCAATAAACACCGTGAAACAGACAAAAAGCATGTAGTAAAGCAGTAATTTCTGTGTTAACCTGAATTCCTATTATAAAGTAGCTGGCTCTATCCAAAATGTTCCTGTTCGTTATGAATCCAAGTTTCAAATGAGTGTATTTGCCATGGGCAGTCAATCACTGAGTAACACAGCGCGTGATCAATACATGCAAACAGTGTCTTTCTGCAGAATGAAACTTGCAGCCTCAGTTTACCAATTCACTATGCACTTGCACTCCCTTAAATAAGCAATGAAGTTTACTCTGGCTACAGAGATTCCTTCTTGCCCTGCTTCCTATAGATCCTGGAAGTGCACAATGCAGAAGTCAGCGCTTAACATTTCTCAACTTTAGCTGTTATAACACGAGCAGTGGACGCCAAGCATCCGCCCACTGTCCTCTCGTGACTCGGGCTACTTTGACGCACCGGGATGCGGCTCACCTGACACTCTGCAGCAACCCTGACCAAGAAGGAAAAAAAAAAAAAAAGAAGAAAGGAAGCCAGAGAACCTAGCCGCAGCCAACCAAAAAAAAATGGGTCCCCAAAGCAACGCGCACCCAGCCCAGATGCCCCTAAGAAAAGCCGGGGACCGACTGGGTCGCCACCAGCGATAGGCGGAGGCCGTCACCTGCCAAGCGAGGCCGCGGCGAGGGGCCCCGGCTTCCCGGCCTCTGAGAGGAGCGGCCCGCCGGCCTCGCGGCAGAGGCAGGAACCCGGGGCCGTAGGTTTCCGCCCGGCTCGGCCGTGCTCCGCCGGGGCCTAGGGCGGGGGCCGCACACGCCTCCGAGGGCCGGCCCCGGCGGTGTGCCGCGCGCAGCCCCCTGTGCCCGGCCCGTGGAACCCCGGGGGCGGCGGCCGCACCTGCCCCGCGCCCCTCAGCCGCGCTGACGGGCGGCTTCACCCACCTGGCGCCCCGCGCACGTCACGGCGCGACCTCGCGCGCTCCTCAGCACCGGCGCGCGGGCGCGGCCAGGCTCCGGGAAGACCCTGCTGGGCCGCGGCGGCCGCCGCCGGGTCAGTCGTCAGGCCGGCCGCAGCGGACCTGTTGCGCAGCCCGTCACGGCCGCTGGGCTCCCCGCCGGCGCCGCCTTAGCCCCACAACAACATGGCGGCCGCGGCCTCCGCAGGAAGCCGGGGGGCGGGGAGGCGAGCGACGGGCGGGCAGTGACGGCCCGCCCGCCTAGCCGCGGGGCACCGACTCCTCACCGTGGGGAGCGGGACACTGCGTGGCGCTCCTCCTTGCCCCCGGGACCGTGGAAGGCGTGGGCCGAAGTGCTTCTCTTCCCGCGAGGTCCCCCAAGCTCCGCAGACGACAGCCCTTCCAGGAGCTGCCAAGACCCACCTGGCTCCTCCTCTTCGAGGTGACTTGCGGAGACTGGGTGGGACATTTCCTGTCACACCGGACCCTAAGGTTTTGGAAAGGGCCAAGAGATGTCCAGGACATCCTTGTTGGACCACATATGGATCTTGCTCTCTCTCTCATCCTGGAGCCTTCTTGTTCACTGAAGGGTCTCTTCGTTAATATGTGAGCAAGCATTTCCTGAGAATGGAGAAGTTAGAGGTGCGAAGGAATTACCTCCACCTTTGCTGTAGACCCTTCTCAAGGACTTCCCTAAAGGATTTTACCACACCCAAGAGTCAGCTGTTCTCTCTCTCTCTCTCTCTCTCTCTCTCTCTCTCTCTCTCTCTCTCTTTCACTCTCACACACACACACTCACACACACACACACACACACACACACACACACAGCCTGAGAAAGAACATACCCCTGTTCACTCATCACAGGAAGACTGCCCCAGTCTTTTCTACTTGCAGAAGCTAAACATTCTTATTCACTTAATAGGAGAAACTCATACTCGGAACTTTTTTTTTTTGTGGTCTCCTCACTCACATCACCATTCTTTATCTAGGGCTAGCTGTTTGACAGAGGCAACAGCACCTCCTGGACAAAAAAGGCTTTCTTTAGGTTGGGGTGAGGAAATGAGGGTTCCTAATGGCCAAATTAGGAGTCTAAGATTCAAGATTTCCCTGGAAGGGGCTGTACTGAGATGCAAAACTCGTAACCTATACTATTGTGTGTCTGTAATCCCTGCACTCAAGAGAAAGAGTCACATCCATCTGACTGATGAGGATTGTGAATTTGAGGTCAGTCTGGGCTATATATAAATCGTTTCGAAAATCCCATAAATAAGTGGATGTTTTTCAAACATTAGTATCCCTATGATTTCTGTTGAAATGTGAGAGATCTGTGCAGATCAGATGACCCCAGGCTTCATTTCTTACCTGTTGGGGCAGATGAAGATAGCAAATCTGACTTGAAAGAGATGGCTGAAATGCTCAGGCCCAACTGAACTGGACAACCAACTCTTAGGAATTTAGCAAACATTGATGGTGATAAACAGGCTTTTCTTGCTCTCACAGTGTTTTCTTAACTCTTCGATTAGGACTTGACCAAGACCTGACAGACAGGTCCTGAGCTTTGGTGACACAGAGATACCTGGCTGCTTGGTGTCAGTCTAGGAGGTCCCTTACTTCCTGGACACCAGTTAATATTTCTCTGCCTACAAACAAGCTACTAGGGTTAAGGAAAGCACTCTTAAGCACCTGTTACGATTTTCATACCCGTGTTTCCTTCCCATGCCCATATCCAAGGGTCTGAGCCTGAGAATCCTTCTCACACAGCCCTGCAGGGAGTTGGTCTGTCAAGTAAAACTGATTATTCCGCATGGGTAGATAGTTGATCTCCACTTCTCTCCCATCACTGACAAGTGCTTCTGCATTTTGATATTCTGGACCTGATAACATCTACCTTGT
The DNA here is from genome assembly GCF_004785775.1 of Grammomys surdaster. Classification (NCBI taxonomy): domain Eukaryota; kingdom Metazoa; phylum Chordata; class Mammalia; order Rodentia; family Muridae; genus Grammomys; species Grammomys surdaster. Next base: position 212,556 of record NW_021604942.1, read on the forward strand.
CTTCTTTCTGTTAAAGAAGTTGTTAGATCCTTGGGAGGAGGAGGATGGGGGTGAGGGTGCATTTAAAGGCCTCCTTTGAAGAAACTACAAAGCTATTAGAAATTGGAGTTCTGTATGTCTGCCTGCAGTATCCCAAACACTAAATCAACAACTCAGGGTTTTTTCTTTGGGGGTAGGGGGTTGTGAGACAGGGTCACAATGTAGAGTATGAGGACCTCCATGAGCCTAGCTTCTCTTATACATACATATGTGATTCTGGAATAAATATGGACTTTTAGTATTTAGTGGATGTAAGTAATGAGGGAAGAAAAGAAGTATTCTCAGATTTCTGGGCAGGCCTTGCTAACAGTAGTTCTTTCTGTTCAGCAAGCTAAAGGATAGAATTTGGGAGGCTGACAAAAACAGAAGCAGCCCAAGACCTATTCTTGCTGCTTTTAGATCTTTATTTTTCCCAACACCCTTCTTCTCTTCTTCTCTCCTTCTTAAGCCCAATTACAGGGCACTCGGTGTCTACCAAGAACTTCAGCACCTAAAATAGTCACTCAGTCCTCTCCACCCAGAACTCTCTTCATCCTCATTCTTTAGGAATTTATGATTCAGGTAGGTGATGCATCCACCCTTCCAGTCCATTCCTTCACTCATGGGCTGATCTTGAAACTCTACCTGTGAATTCCCTGAGAATTTCCCAAATCTGACTGTCATTTGTTCACCTCTGACATGGACTGGAGATGAAACAACAAGTCCTACCTAAGTCAGAGACGTTCTTGTCGATTCCCTAAAAGATTAGTAATTGGTGTAGAGTGAAAGGCTTAGGAATCCAGGAGGTAGACTATGCACATCATAGTTCTCTCCTTCTGCCAAGTCTAGGATAGGTTCTAGGCTATTACTATAAACCAAGGTTTTACCGTGGGGACCACTAACCGCAAGCTTTTTCACTTTCATGCTCCTCCCAGCCATATAGATCCTGTTTGTAAAGATCGGATTCTTCATCCAAAAACCTACCCAGCCTATCTTCAAAAGAAGACTACCATGGCAAGATCAGGCTGGAATACACAGAAGGAAAATGTCCAGATTTCAACCATATCATAAGATAAATATCATACAGGAAGCTTGTTTGAACCTAGGTCTTGTCTTTTACATAAGACCTTTACCATTAATAGACTGCTTATGGCAATGCTATATATAACCTTAGTTTTAAACAAATAATTAATAAAGAAAATTAAGAGGCTATGGCCAATAGAAACCCTACTGATATGATTTCATTTACCCAGATTTGTTATTTCCGGTGTTCTTCACTCTTTCTTAAGGATCAGAGTTTCCATTTATAATTTCCTTTAAATAACTTTCTTTAGTGTTTAAAGCTATAGTGCAGGCCTGTTTGCCACAAATTTTTATATTTTATATGAAAACTTAGATGTTACTTGCTTTCCTATTGGCATGTAAATTTACATCCTTGGGATAAAATACTGAGTTGAAACAAGTAAGGTGCCTCAGTGGATAAAAGCACCTGCTGCCATGTCTGATGACTTGAGTTTGGTCTTTGGGTCCCAAGGATGGAAGGAGAAAATCAGCACCCACAAGTTCTCCTCTGACTTCTGTCTCTAACATGCACCATGGCATGTGCACACCCATGTATAATAACAATCACATGTAAACTAAAATATAAAATTCTAAGCTACCACTCTCCTCCTGCCAACATATATCTAACTGTCTGTTATTCTCATTAGCTATGCCCAACAGTGTAACCAAAGCCCTGTTCTACCTTCCCTATGCCCAGGATGTCTGAGGAGATACGGACTGGGAAAATGGACCTGTTTAAAGTTGTGTTTCTTTGACCTTCTTTATTAGGAGCTTGCTCATGTCTGCTGTCAGCCAGGGTATCTATTTTAGTGGATTATAAGGGAAAACAAAGTGGAACCTAAGCATTTCTCATTCCTATATTCTCTCTCTTCCGAGAAATGAGTAAAAGGTGACGTTTTCCCTTTCTGGGTTCCTTTTTCCTTTCAAAACTTAGAATGAACTACTGACAATAGTGATTAAGGCTTGAAAATTTAAAGTCAAGTCAATCTAGGACACCAGATTGAGATTGACTTACTATTACAGGGCTATACACAGAAAGAAAAGGTCAGAGTAGGGGTTCAAGGCCCAAGAAAAGGTCTAGGCCTTCCATGAGATGTCTTTGTCAAGTCACTAGTTGAATTGTTTGTTTTTATAAAATTAAAAGTTATTAGACCCTCACATGTTCCTAGTTCGTAACCATAGTCAACAGGACAAACTGATCGTTGAGTTTGCTTCTCTACTCAACTTACTTCTCTACTCAACCTTTTTAGAGTATAGAGTAGAAACAGAAGTGAAATCAGGAATGAATGACGTAAAGAAAGCGGTGGGAGGGGGAATCTCCAACTGTAGCATTGGCAGAGTATTACCACTTTCAGGCCACTGGTATTGTGTGTATATAACTTGAGACTCTGGCTTAAAGCTGGATGATACTGGAAAGGCAGTGCCAGGAATGCTGGGAAGGGAAGTCAGCCCAGACTTGGTTCTGTGCCAGCACTGCAGGGTGGAACCAAAGGCCTGCTTCCAAAGGCCTGAAAGCCCTGAACAGGATATGCTCATTCATGACTGAAGCACCAGGAGCTTCCAGTCTGGCAGGTGTAGCTCAGAGAATGGGAATCCAGTGTGTATTCAAGAGTCAGACATGCTTCCAGTCTGGCGTGGATCCCCAGCTGTCTGCTTATGTCATTGTTACTGTCTGCACACAAACTAGAGACCAGTTGACTTCTTATAATAACATAACTAATGATATAGCCTTTGCACTAGGCAGGGCTTTTAGTTTTTTACCTTTTTAGATTTCATTTTTTGTGGTGCTCCAAACGAAACGCAGGACTGTATGCATACTAAACATGTTATATCACAGAACTGTACTCTACTCCTGAATTCCTGTTTATGATCATTTAACCTTGATTGGCTTGTAAAAAGGAGAGGTAAAAATCAGTCTTCACCTTATATTTGAGACTTTCTTCATGTCTAGTTTTGATTTTCTTTTGCCCCTTTACCTTAAAAAAACAAAACAAAACCAAAACAAAACAAAACCAAAAACATGAGCCTTGTTATTCTGCATTCAGATAGCAGCAATGTTTTACTTTAAAGCATGCAATAGAATAAATCCTTTGTTCATTGCTAGACCCAGAGTGGCCAAACAAACTTTTGTTTCTAGTGTTAGCATTTTGTTAATAAGACAATGTCTTGAAATGAATTTTACAAATGATAACTGCTGGACCTGGGGTACATGCCTGTAATCCCAACTACTTGAGAAGCTGAAGCAGGTTCACAGGTTTAAGATTTGTTTAACTTTACACAGTGAATTCAAGGCCAGCCTGAGTAATGCAGCAAGACTGTGTCTTAGTTAGGGTTTCCATTGCTAAGAAGATCGACCACCACCAAAAAGGCAACTCTTATAAAGGACAACATGTAATTGGGTCTGGGTTGCAGTAGGTTCAGAGGCTCAGTCATCATGGTAGGAAGTATGGCAGCCTCCAGGTAGGCATAGTTCTGAAGATGCTGAGAATTCTACATTTTCATCTGAAGGCAAACAGGGGAAGACTGGCTTCCAGGGAGTTAGGAGAAGGATCTCAAAGCTGCCCAAAGTGACACACTTCCTCCAACAAGGCCACACCCACTCCAACAAGGCCACACCTCCTAATAGTGCCACTCCCTGGGTCAAGCATATTCAAAGCACAGACTGTCTCAGGAAGAAATGAAGGCAAAAGGGAAGAAAGGAGAGAGGAGTAAACACAAGGAAAAGCATGGGAAGGATAGGGGAGAAAAAAGGTCAGGGGAGGAAAGGGAAGAAGTAATGACACATGTCTGAGTTATTACTAGCTCTTTAATGATTGAGACAAGAAGTTCACAAGTTTGGAGCTAGCCTTGGCCTCACTGCAAAACACTATCAGGATGGAAGGGAAGGAAGTAAGGGAAATAGAACAAAACCAGGAGTGGTGGTGAGTAGGCACAAAGTAGTTCCAGCACTAACACTATAGCAGGGGGAACCACAGGTAAATGTGAGGATGCATTTTGATATTAAAAAAAAAAAAAAGATGGGCCTTTATTGACTTCACTCATGAAAACAAAATCTAAGCTATGAAATTGCATCCCAAAGTAGAATCAACAATGTGAAAATGGTCAGTGTCCTCACCCTGCCTGGGGAGGAGGGGCTGGGTCAGCTTTCTGCTCGGGAGACTGGCAGTAACTATGATGCGGGGTGTTTGGTGCTATTTCTTCCTTTTGTATTGAATGCATTCAGTTGTTATTCTCATAAATGGAAAACTTGAATGTCGGAGAAACTCCATCATTTGAACAACCCATTCGTCCACAAGTACTATAATCATAGTTTGCTATAACTTTGTTTTTATCTTTTTTTAATTTTAGGGGGCATTTATTTATATTTCACACTTAGTTTCATTAAAGGTACTTTCTTCTGCTTTCCTCCATTTTCTTTTCTTTTCTTTCTTTTTTTTTTTTTCTTTTTTGGTTTTCCGAGACAGGGTTTCTCTGTGTAGCCCTGACTGTTCTGGAACTCACTCTGTAGACCAGGCTAGCCTCGAACTCAGAAATCCGCCTGTCTCTGCCTCCCAAGTGCAGGGATTAAAGGCGTACACCACCACTACCTGGCCATTTTTTTTTCTTAAAACACATAACTGGATGATTTTTAGCCATACTGTATTTTCTGTATTCTTACAGAACTGTATATTATCTTACTATCTTTTTAATGGAGCTTCCTAATTCACTTAATGAGTTTCTTGTTAATAGCTGTTTCTAACTTTTTATTATAAATAATAAGCATTTCATTTCTAAATATGCACATATAGATTATGAACATTTAACTATAAAATGTCCCCTAAAAGCACTTATTTTTTAAAGGCTTGGACCATAGCTTGTGGGCTACTGAAGGTGCAGGAACTTGTAAGAAGTGGAAGCTGGGTGTGGCTGGCCCACCTGGTAATCCCAGTACTTTGGGAAGAATTACTGTGGAGGCAAGAGAATCAAGAGTTCAGGGTTTCTCATGACCACATAGTGAGTTTGAAGCTAGTCAGAACTATAAAGTCTTGTCTCAAAAAAACAAACAAAAATCACTAAATAGAAACAATTTGAAGAGAAGTGGAAAATGGTGGAAGAAAGTTAGATCATTGATACCCTCAGAGGGGGCATGGGAATCTTCTCTTGTCTTCCCTTGGCTTCCCACAAGGTGAGCAGATCTCTTTTCTCACATGGCCTTCTGGTGCCATCAGGCCCAGTGACCCTAAGCTGAAACCTATACAACTATGAGCTGAAGTAGACCTCTCCATATGTATGGAGCTGCCACAGTAAAACCCATCACATTGTATCTTATCTAAGAAATTAATAGTAAATAATAGAATTTGCCTTTCTAAGCTTATTATTTCTACTATCACAGAGGTAGAAAACTGATTAATTACCATCTTTTGGTGCCTATTCTTAGAATTAATTTTCAAAGCCTTAATCATTGAATGAAAATAATCGTTGATAGTCTCTATGAAGTATATTAATCTACCATAGCAGTATTGGAATATACTACTTCTACTGTGCCCTCCTCAGTTATATTTTATATGCATCTAAACTTTTACTAATTATAATTATTTTAAATTTTCACTTTTTTCTTCTATCCAGAGGTGGTCAGCATTTTTATTACTTTTGTTAAATAACAAAATTACATTTTAGTAATAATTTAATTCAATAAACTATTCACATACTCTCTCACCTGTGATCTGAATGTTGTATTCCTTCAAAATTTGTGTGCTGAGACCCTAAGCCCCTGAACCATAGTTTTAGGAGGTGAAGTTTCTGAGATGATTAAAGTAACCACATATGAGATCAGTGCCTTCACTAGGAGACCTCTCTCAGGGAGAGCCCTTGTGCCTTTACCCATGTAATGTGTAATCATTCGGCTGGACATACCTGTTCCTTTATAAGGAGACCTCTCTCAGGGAGAGCCCTTGTGCCTTTACCCATGTAATGTGTAATCACTTGGCTGGACATACCTGTGTACCAGAAAGTGAATCCACACCTGTTATATGGCAAAACATTTTCTGGGGCAAACCATCATACATGTCTACTCATCTCAGACAGAGAACACACGAACACACAACAGACCAGAGTATGGACACCACCAGAGTCCAACTTGGTGAACCATGAAACCATGAGTTTTGTTGGGGTGTAGCAACAGTTTTAAGAATTCTGGAATTTTTGTTTTATTAACACACACACACACACACACACAGAGAGAGAGAGAGAGAGAGAGAGAGAGAGAGAGAGAGAATGAGAATATAATGTGCTTTCATGTTAATCCCGGGTGGAGGGATATAGGGCTGTTCAGACGGTCTACAGTAGCTGATCACAATTTACCTCATACACTAGCAAAAGCATGTTTTTGCCAGCTTCAGATAATTTCTGCAATTGTGTGGTGGCTTAGGGAGGTTGGTTGCAGTTTGCTAGTAGCAGTGATAAAAGAAGAAACAAAAGGAAAGAAATTCAGGATTTTCCTAATTCATCTCTCTCCTCTATCCTTGTTTCTCTTCTAGCTAGAGTTGGGGAGGAATAAAGGGTAGGAAAAAGAAAAACCCACAAAGTAGTAAAGACCACTACATTGGAGTTATAGGAAAACGGAAAATGAGTTACTTGCAGGAGCAGAAATGACTCAAAGACAGCTGCATTACCAAAACTCACCATAGCATGGGCAACAGCTCCCAAAGTTGGAAACCTGAAGCACACACTAAGCAGCTCAACAGGTTGAAGATTGTCCTTCCCAGTTATCTCAGTTGCTCTAAACCTCTTCCAGGCAGCTCAGCTGGTTTCTGCTTCTTCCAAGAAATCTGGTACTGTACCTTCTCAGAGTCTTCTTTACAGCCTATTTCTGTTCAGTCAGAGAGGGACTCTCAATTTCTATTGTTTTCTCTGTCAGGGAGGAGCCTAGTGAATCTGATTGGTTTCAGGGACTTCCTGAAGCTCTTTTGAGTTGTTTAGCTTCCCGCTTAAGAATCTTCCCTCCTGGATGGAATGTTTTGATGTCAAAGGAAACTGTTAAGCAAAATCACAACATACTTAATCTGCAAGCACCTTAATATTGGACTTCCCAACCCAGAACTGGGAATAATCTGTGCTTTTTATACTATCTAGTTTGTGGAATTTTATTATGGCAACTCAAGACAGATTAAAGCACTGTCCACATATATATTATAGTATTTCCTTTAAAAAATATTCACTATTATTATTAATTATGAGTATATGTGTACCTGCATGTGAATGAAGCCATTCACAGAAGCCAGAGGTATTGGATGCTCCTGGAGCTGGTATTATAGGTAGTTGTGAATGGCCAAATGGGGTGCTGAAAATCAAACTCAGGTCTTCTGGAAAACCAGTATATGCTCTTAACCACTAAGTCATCTCTCCATCCCCTATTTTAATATTTCTATTTTATCAGTTCACATGAGTTAATTGTGTAATACACTCAAAGAAAGGTTGTTTGTTTGTTTGTTTGTTTTGTGTGTGTATGGGGAGAGGGATGGTCCACAGAAGCCAGAAAAGAGCTTTCAGAAACCTAAGATCTAGAGTTGCATGCAATTGTAAACCACCTGACACAGGTGCTGGAAACTGAACTCCAGGCCTCTCGAAGAGCAGAATAGAGAATAGGCTTTTAATCATTGAACAAGCTCTCCAGCCTGCAGAAGGGTGTTTTAAAAATTATCATATGGTGGTTGTGTATTATCTCTCAATTTTCAGATTATTATTATCTTCTACTTATGGGAAACAAGGATTGATTTTCTTTTCTTGTTTTTTTTTTTTTGTTTTTTTGTTTTGTTTTTGTTTTTGTTTTCTGAGACAGGGTTTCTCTGTGTAGCCCTGGCTGTCCTGGAACTCACTCTGTAGACCAGGCTGGCCTCGAACTCAGAAATCCACCTGCCTCTGCCTCCTAAGTGCTGGGATTGAAGACGTGCGCCTCCACTGCTCGGCAGGATTGATTTTCTTTTTGAAATCCACTTGCTTATCTAAAGTAATTCAGTTGATGATAGTTTTTTATGTCCTGGGAATATGCTCAACGAAGAGTCTATAGCAATAATCAACAATAATCATGACTCCATTAGGTGTTCAGTAAGTGTTACTGAATGCTGGAAAAATAAGCATTGTGACAGGAAATAATTTTATCTGCAATTCAGCTAGGATAATGATTGACTGGAGGCCCTAAGGAAATTTCTACAATTCTCTTCTCTGATCCAAGTAACAGTTAGGTGTTGTTGTTGTTAGGTGTTTGTTTGTTTTAACAAGTTCTGTTTCTATAAATACTAATAGCATTACTCTGAGCCTGAGATTATAGGTATATACCACAACACTCAGCTCTGTCATTATTAAAGCACATTAATTGCAAAAAATTTTTCTATCAGTAACGATAGCACTCATTGACCATATCCAGCACCCTTCTGCCCTCCCTGTCTCCTCTCCCCAGCACCCTTTGTAGTCCTTAAAAATATTATACTTTCAGGTTACCTTAAATATTTTAAGTATATTTTAAGGTATTTTAAGTATTATTATTAATGTGCTTATTTGTGTGTGTGTATTATTTTTTTTCTTAAATGTAGATGCTTTGTAGATTGTTCATGGATGAGAATCCACTGAGGCTTTTTTTTATTGTTTCTTGGTTTTGATTGATTGATAGATTTTATTTATATGAATACACTGTAGCTGTCTTCAGACACACCAGAAGAGGGCATAGGATCCTATTACAGATGGTTGTGAGCCACCATGTGGTTGCTGGGAATTGAACTCAGGACCTCTGGAAGAGCAGTCAGTGCTCTTAGCTGCTGAGCCATCTCTCCATCTCTCCCGTGTGTGTGTATTATTAATGTGCTTGTTTGTGTGTATTATTAATGTGCTTGTTTGTGTGTGTGTGTTTGCAAGCACACACACATTTATTTAGGAAACAAGTTTAGGTAGTTAGTTCCTTTTTCCATTGTGGATTCGGGGTCATAAGGCTTGAGCAGCAAGTGCTTTTACCCACTGGGGCATCTTGTAGGCCCAACTTTTATTTTTTTAAAGTTTTCACAAATGATAGTGTGTGATACTTGTCACTCTGTGACTAGTTTATTTTGTTTAACATTATGCCCTCCAGATCCATCTATCCATTTTGCTGCAAATGAGAAACTCTTCTTCTTTATGGATAACTAATTCTCCATTATGTACATATACTGCTCATTTTTTGTCTACTCTTCTGCTGATGGGCATGGAGGTTGAGCCTGCATCTTAGATGTTGTGAATAGAACAGTACTGCAATATACTTAGATACACAGGTTTTGTATGCTGACTTCATTTCCTGTGTCCTTGTACCCGGACTGGGACAGCTGTTTCCTGTGGCATTCTCTTGAAATCAGTATTCTATCCTAGAACAAGGAGCAGTGGGGTAGTTAGAAGATTTAAACAGAAATACAAAATTCTACTTTCATACCAACAAGCTCTGGTGAGACTTGTAACTCCTTAGAGATTTACAGAAAGGTCCGTGAACTTTGAGCCTTTCAAGTTTAGCCTTGTTTTTAATTTGATGTACTGTGTAATCTAAATTGATTTGGTTTTATAGGGTAAGCCTTGGGGCAGAGACCAGGTTTTAACATGTACTTAACAGCTTCTACTGTACTTTCAATTCTTGGAAAATAATAATTAATGGTTAGGCATTGGGTGTTTGGCACAAAACCCTGACTCTAAGTATAATTAACTTTAAGAGCTATTTTGGTATCTGTTGAAAGTGAGATGTGAAACATTTTTATGGCTTCATAGAAGGAGTCAGAAATTTATCCTGTGCTTGAGACATGTTAAGATATATAATGGACCCGGGCGGTGGTGGCGCACGCCTTTAAACCCAGCACTTGGGAGGCAGAGGCAGGCGGATTTCTGAGTTCGAGGCCAGCCTGGTCTACAGAGTGAGTTCCAGGACAGCCAGGGCTACACAGAGAAACCCTGTCTCAAACAAACAAACAAACAAACAAACAAAGATATATAATGTATAAGTGGAGTTGCCTGAAGAACATGAACTCTGTGTGGTTTTAATGGAAGAACAGTAGAAATTCTAGAATTAACCTCACAAAAGTCAGATTAAAAATTTAGAATTTCTAAACACTTAAAGCACACATGTTTGTAGTTTTAAAAAACAAAATCTTGAAATACATTAGATCTTAAAATTAACATCGGTAAGCCCAGTAAGTTCTGTAAATTGTTTAATAACTTTACATCATGACAATTTCAACAGCAGTTTTTAAAAAATGCTCGTGTTAAATAACTTCATATATATGTGGGTGTACAGGCATGCGTGTACACATGCAAATACACTTGCATCAAAGGTACACCTTGCTTTGCTACTGTCATGGGGTCATCTTTAGTTCTTTAATTTGTCTCTTGGATAATCTGTATCACATTCTTCAGAACTTTAGAATGTTGAGGGAAGTGTGGACTTTGGCTCCCAGTGGGAACACGCTGGGTAGGAAAGGTAACAACAACAGAAGCAGCCCGGGCACCTCCAGAGAGAGCTGCACACAGTGTCTTCTGCCTTGTAGGCTGGTGCGCAGCATTGAAATTGAGCATGAGCATTTGGCCCATGTGTGATGCTGACTAAGTAAGTGAGGAGTTGCAGGAGGTCTTGTGCAGCATTCCCAACTTCTTCATCCTATCCTAGATTTAATTATTTACCCACACGGAGTTAAAATGCCTTTTGCTAATTTTTGAAAATTGCATCATGTGTCTACACATGTGAGTGCATGAATAAGATGCCCTTTGAGACTGGGAGATGTCTCTGGCGTTTTCTAATACACGGCCTCATGTAGGCCACTATGGACTCACTGTGAAGTAACAGCTGTGCTTGAACTCTGTTTGAGTCAGGGTCTCATGTAGTTCAGGATATCCTAGACCTAATTATATAGACCAGGCTGGCCTTGAACTCACAGAGCTCCTCCTGCCTCTATCTCTCAAATGCTAAACTTAAAGATGTGCATCCTTACACCCAGCCTTTTGAGAATAGAAGAGTAAGGAAACAAGGTCATCTGTAAACTACCCAAATACAAAATTACAGAATAAAAATTGGCAAAAGAAATATTTTAAAGAAATGTAACAGCTTCAGACTAGAGTAAACTGATGTGAATATTTAGGGTATAATCTAAAGTAAATAGAAGTTTATTAGTATGGGTGCCTTTTCTAAAATAATAATCTCAATGAAATGGTCCAGCAGTGTGTTTATGAAGCTATGAAATATATATTTGGTCTACTTTCCCTGACATATAGTTTCTGAAAACTTTTAGAATCTCTAAGCTAGGAATCGTGTGTTTAATCTCTTGGGAAGCAAAAGCAGACAGATTTCTATGAGTTTGAAGCTAGCCTCTGGTCTCCCACCCTCACTTTTGAGACACAGTCTCACTATGTAGCTCTGGCTATCCTGGAACTCATTATGTAGACCAGGCTAGCTTCAGACTCTTATTAGAGATCTTCCTGCATCTGCCGCTCAGATACTGGAATTAAATGAGGTGGTGCACACCTTTAGTCCCAGCAGTAGAGGCAGAGGCGGGTAGATCTCTGAGATTGAGGCCAGTGTGGTCTACAGAACTAATTCCAGGACATTCAGAGCTACACAAAGAAACCCTGTCTCAAACAAACAAGCAAACAAACAAACACATAAAGAAACAAATAAAATGGGTAATTATGAATAAAGTGTTTCCTTGAGATCTGTGAGCTACTCTAGAGGAGGGAGTCTTTGAAATCTCAATTTATAAACACAATTGATCAGAAGTTGTGAACTGGCATCTGAAATAGGGAGTGTTCTTATAGGGCTGAGCCTTGCCCTGTGGAACCCAGCACTACTATTTCCAGGTAGACCAGGCCAGAATTGAGTGGAATCAGAGGCTACTCTGCTGGTGTTCCCTGGAAAATCTACTACAATTCATTGGTTAGGGTGTATGCAGGGTGTCAGAATTGTTTTGTACTGTGAGAATATAGGCAGAGAAACCAAGTTTCCTTTTGCCTATATCCTTACACCTTCCAGTTACTATCCTGGGGTGGGGGTTGTCTTACACTTGGCAAGGCTGTATTTATCAGAGGGATGCTACCTGCATTTACCCTTCATTCTTTTATCCTTTGAATTTTAAGATACTGCCTGACCTAGTATTGGTCCAGGCATGTTCTAATCTTAATGTGGTTCTTCTTTTTTAAAAACTTCTTTTTAGATTTATTTTATTTTGCATGCATGTATATAAGTGTACTACGTGCATGTCTAGTGCCTGTGAACTTCAGAAAAGGACATCCAATTTCCTAAAACTTTAGTTACAGATGTTTGTGAACCACGGTGTGGGTGCTGGAAACTGAACCTGGGTCCTCTGCAGAACAGCAATGCTTTTAGCCACTGAGCCATCTCTCCAGCCCCATAAATTGGTTCTTTATGTAGGTCACCTCACAGGAGGAAAATGCTGATGAAGCACGAGGCACAAAGCTGCCCTAGGATGACTGATGACTCCTGAGGCTCTAGTTTGTTCATCAGCCTCTGTGAGTTTCATTAATCAAGTGGGCTGATGAATAGGGTTTGGGAGACAAGAAGGCTGTAGGAAGAATGTGCCCTTTACTCTACTAGAAGCAGACTGTATCTAGTTCCTCTCTAGACCTGGTTTGCAACCCAGGGCCTAGCCCCAGTAACGATTGATTTATCTACACTAAATATCTTTACTATTAAAGCCCATTCTGTAATTGTAACCTCATTTTGTAATTAATAAAAAAACCCTCCACCTCCCACATATTCTAAGGTTTTTCAGCTTTTAAAAATGTACCCACATTGACCTATTGTTTTGTATGCTAATTCAGGATAAACTAAGGGTATAGCCCAGTGATAGAGTACTGGATTAGTATGTGCAAAACCCTGGGTTCAATTCCAGAAACTGGAAAATATGTTTGAAATCATATACATATATATACATATACATACACACACACACACACACACACACACACACACACACACACATATACATACATACATATATACACATACACATAGAAACATATATTTCTCTAGGTAATTTTAGTATATTATGTAAATGTATATATATTTATGCATATATTCTTACAAAAATGGAGTTTTATAATAATGCAGTTTTTGAGCCTTGCCTTCTTTTTTTTGTTGTTGTTTTTAGTTGTAGAGGAGGGGTTGAGACAGCATCTTTCTATGTAGCCCTGGCTGGCTTAGTCTTGGCTTTGTAGCCCCAGGATGACCTGACCCTCAGCCTCCTAGGTTCTAGAATCACAGATATGTGTTGCCATGCTTGACCTGTAGCCAGCATTTTAAAAATAAAACATAGGGGCTGCAAAGATAGTGCAGCTGTTCAGAGCACTGGCTTCTCGTCTTTCTAAAGAACCCTGACTAATCCAGATTTTGGAACCAAGAGTCATTCTAGAGCAACAGAAATATAAGAATGGATTTTTTAAGTGTCTGGAACACGCTTTCCAATTCGCCAGTACCTACAGTTACTGAAGTGTTTCCTAGAGACTTGGAGAGCACTAAAAACCCACATGTGAACTACTTCACAAACTTACTGAGACAAATGCACTTGGTTATCCTGATTCACCTATTGTGAAGCAAGAAATTTAGTTCTCTCTACATAAAACTTTTGAGAATTTGCAGGAAAAGAATGGTGCTGGTTGGTTGTGCCTAGCATCTCTGGATAAATTAACAAAGAAAAATAATTAGATCTCTGATAAAATTAACCAACTTAGCCGGGCAGTGGTGGCGCACGCCTTTAATCCCAGCACTTGGGAGGCAGAGGCAGGTGGATTTCTGAGTTCGAGGCCAGCCTGGTCTACAGAGTGAGTTCCAGGACAGCCAGGGCTACACAGAGAAACTCTGTCTCGAAAAACCAAAACAAACAAACAAACAAACAAACAAAAAACAACCTTGTAGCATCTCAGAATGAATGACTAAAGAGAATAATGGACATAGTGATAAAATTGGGCAGCTCCAGATGCTAACAACAGTCTGAAGGTGTCTCGGTGTTCTCTGGAAGAGACGCTTCTCTGCAGCAGCCACAGAGCTCAAATGGCTGAAAACCAAACCACAGCCTGTATTGTAAGATTATAAGCAATTGTAGCAAAAAATCAAGGTCTAGCTTTAGAGGGTGTTGGCAGTTAAACTACGAGAATTAGTGAAGAATGGGATCTTGTAACTTGGGATAAAGATATATGGGAAGACCCTACTGAAGATGAGAACTTAGAGGAAGAACTCTCTCTCCACACACACACACACAGAGGGAGAGAGGGAGAGGGAGGAGAGGGAGAGGGAGAGGGAGGAGAGGGAGAGGGAGGAGAGGGAGAGGAAGAGAGAGCGAACGCCTGGAGTATTACTTTTACTTTTGCCTGAGGAAATCAATCCTCCATTGTCTGCTAAACCAACAGTGGTTTTCTCTGAAGATGCCTGGCGAGGCAATGCTGATGTCCCTAGGGCCCACCAATGGTTGCATCTAGATGTATAACCAGACTGAAGGCAAAGCAGGTGCCTGGAGGGGGATAGAAAGTGTAGTCCACGAAGAGGTTCACTGTACCCCTTAATGAATTGTCTAATCCATTCAAGCAGAAGTCTAGGAAGTATGTATAGAAATGGAGTTTTTAGAGGCGTGGAACAATGATGGAAGGTAAAACTACATCAGTCTGAGTTTATTGATGTGTGCCCACTAAGTAGAGATTCTAGGTTCACAATAGAAGCACCAACAGTTTTTTAAAAAGTTGTTACAAGTTTGTTTGAATAGTTGGCTGAAGCATTTGTCAAAAGATGGCCTACTAAAAAGATGTTGGAAATGCCTGATATCCCTTTGCTTAGGGTTGATAAAGGGATTTTAAGGCTCAAGGAAATTGCAATGGTAGAATAGGTACCATGTGTAAAACCTAATCCTCCACAGTGGGAAGGCCCAGAAGACACGCCCTTCACTAATCCTATAAGATGAAAAATGGTGAGGGAGCACCAGCACATCCGAAGAGCTTTGGTGTCTTTGCCCTTCTGCTTGTGCCAGACCTTAGGGTTGCTGCTGCTCAGCTGGATGAGTTAAGTGCAGTGGGTAGTAGGGGCCAGGAGGCAGCACTGAATCACCAAAGGTAAAATGATCGGACCTATTACAATGGGCAGCGCGGGCAGAGCGATTTTTATGCTGGCATGACTCACAGACCTTTGGTACTGGCTAATTAGTCATGATGTTTCCAGGCTTGAAATAGAAGAATAAAATCTTTATTTTTAAAAGTGACTTTGGAAGTTCTTTTGATAAGTTCAATGCATATCATTGGGGAAAATGGGCTATAAAGCATTGCTATGATTTCATTTCAAGTTTAAAGTGTATCTCTGAAACATGACAGGAATGATTTTAAAGGTTCACCTTTAGACCTCATTTAAATGTCTGATTCTGCCTTTCCAGCAGTTTGTCTTAGACAAGTTATTTCACCTTTCTGAGTCTTTCTCATTCCTAAAGGAGCCCTTCAGTTCTTCAGTAACTTAGGCGTGTTCTACCCATACAATGAGGAAATATGTACCCACAGGGCAATCCTGTAGGTATTTCAGGTTTAATTTGTTTGTAACCCATTCTAGGGAGTCTTGATAAATTTGGGCATGTAATTAAATTTATTTCCTAGGTCTATAATAATAAACCAAAGAGTCAGTATTTAAAGACATACTTTCTAAGAATATGTGTGGATGTTCATGTTTACACTTTATGCCTAGCTCCAAATTTACAATGATTTGATATGAAATTCTTCTGCTTTAAAATTATATAACAGTCATAAACATTCAACAGAAACCGTACAAAGTTTTCTCAGGCTAGATATGTGCAGTGTGGTACCACCTCACAATACTGGGCATCAGTAGGGAGCCAGCCACACAATCTCAAGGACATGCAGCCATTATTCTAGAGTGTTCTGTGTTGCTAAACTGTGATGTTTGGAAGCTTAACCCTGTTAAATAAAATACATTTTTGACATGACATAGCTCCATTGTAAATCCAGGAATGCCCTTATCATCTAGGCCGTCATCTGTGAGAGAGTTTGGATCCTGGAGCCCTGAATATTTATTTAAGTTTAAGCAGAATTTCAAGACTAAGGTCTGTATAGAGATGGTCCCCCAGTTTCTTTGCCCTCAGGGCTACACTTTAATTATATCCTGAGGAAGAACAGTCAATAGAACCAAAGGCAAAGAACACTTTCTCCTTCAGCCCTAGCAGGACTGTCTACCTCACCAAATTTTAGTTAGACCTTAGCCCCTTCTCCAGTAGGTCTTGACCTTTGCTGTCCTTGCTGGCCTGACTACCCCAGGTTAGCAGGAATCTTGTTAAGTCAGTTTTATCCGATCCAATTCTTTATCCTCCAGCCTTGGGTTTAAGTCCTTACCTTTCTTCAGTAAGTCTTGTCAAATCCGTTTAGTAAAATAGCAGCCGAAATCTGGGCCTGGTGGTACATACCAGAGGCCAACGGAGGTAGAGCACCGTGAGCTTCAGGCCACACCGCTCCACATAAGTTACAGTACAGCCAGGGCTAATTGGAGGAAGAAGCCCGTCTCTAACCCACCTACCCCGCCCCACAAAATAACTCCCTGTCTTTTCTTAGTAACTCTTCAAATTTTCTATCCCTTTTTTCTCAGAGGCTGTCAATGCCTACCTGTCCTTACTGTGTTCAGAGTTAAGAGTTGCAGTGTTCACCCACTGTAAGACAACTTTGTGGTAGTCCTTCAGAATAAAATTTACCTATTTTCTAAAACAAGTGTCAGAAGATGTTTTTTGTACCGAAAGGGATCCTTTGGCCCCAGATACATGTGTAGCAGAGGATGGCCTTGCCGGACACGAGAAGGGAGGCCCTTGGTCCCGGGGAGGTTTGATGCCCCAGAGTAGGGTAACGGTGGGGCATGAGTGTGGGTGGGTGGGGGAGCACTCTCATACAGGCAAAAGGGAGGGGTGAGAGCAGGTGTGAGATGGGGGGTGGGGAAGGGAGAACCAGGAAGTGGGATATCATGGGATGGGGGGGGTGGGTGCAGGGGGTAACCCGGAAGTGGGATATCATTTGAGATGTAAATGAATGGAATATTAATTTAAAAAGAAAGAATCCAATCCAGGTTGCCACAGAAGAGCAACTTAAGTAGGGGCCAGCTAGAAAGGACTTGACATAACTAAGCAAATGCTGTTTACTGCTTCGCACCTTCCATTCTTAGCTCACCTTAGCAATAAAACCTTCAGTGTCCTTGACCTGTACAAGTTACCCCCCCCCCATCCGTCCTGCCCACAGTGCACAGCCGGGGAGTTTGTGTAAGCCAATCCTTGTACTCCCCCTAGAGGTCAGAATGCACAGAACCAACTGTGTGTGGTTTCTTGTTGCTATTTTGCAGTTTTAAGAAAAAACAAAAAACCGGGGTTTCCATTTTCTGTCTCCAGGAAACTTAGCAGAGGGTTAGAAATGTCCCGTCTTTGAGCAGCTGTTTTCTCAGTTATTACTTACATGGCAGTCAAGCCTGTTTTGAACTATCCTTTGATGTTACACCCAGGGAGACAGTGACCTCTAACAGACTATTCTGTCAAGTAAAAACAAAAACAAAACAAAAAACCAAAAAACAAAAAACAAAACAACCCAAAACAAAAACCAAGTGGTTTTCCAAGTGTGTTCGGTGTACCACCTGCAGAAAATATCCTGCTGTGTTTGTTTGAAGATTTCTGCCCAAGAACCCTGAGAGTGATACAATTCTTACGCATATTAAGGTATGAGAACCACTTGAAGACATTATTCCAAACCAAATTTCATTTAAACTATGCAAGGCAGTGCTGTAATCAAACCCAACAGATAGGATTTTTTTTTTTTAAGATTTATTTATTTATTTTATTTATGAGTACACTGTAGCTGTCTTCAGACACACCAGAAGAGGGCATCAAATCTCATTACAGATGGTTGTGAGCCACCATGTGGTTGCTGGGATTTGAACTCAGGACCTCTGGAAGAGCAGTCAGTACTCTTAACCGCTGAGCCATCTCTCCAGCCCAACAGATAGGATTTTATCCACAGTAAGCCCAGTACACCTGCCAGTCTTTCTCTCTGAACACAGATCTTTCTCCCTGACCATAAAGATCTAACACCCTTCTCTGTTCAACCTAGATCCATGCATATGGTTTTAATACCTGCCTCCCTTTTCTGCCATATTTTATTTTGTCTAGATATTTCTCTCAAATGGGTTGATTGAGCTAATGTCAGTCTCTTACTGATTCTGGGAAGTCAAATGAAAGTAGTTCCTCTAGGGAAAAAAAAAAAAGTTTATGCAAAGCATAAACCTTTGATCCCAGCGCTTAGGAGGCAGAGGCATTCAGACCTCAGAGTTCTTCAAGACCAGCCTGGTTTACAGAGCAAGTTCCAGGACGGCCCATTTCAGATAAAAACAAAACAAACATACATATTTATATTTTATTTTACAAGTATGGGTGTTTTGCCTGCATGTATGTCTGTGTACCACATGTGATCAGTGCCCACAGAGGCCAGAGGGAGTGTCAGGTCTCCTGGAACTGGAGTTGCAGATGGTGTTTAGATGTCGTGTGTGTGCTGGGAATAGAAACCAGGGCACCTGGAAGAGCAGCCACAACTCTTAACTGTTGAGCCATTTCTCCGACCCTAATGTCCCTTCTTTTAAAGTATGTAAAATTCAACCAGCTATACACAAAGACCACCACATAAATATCTAAGTGTAATTTCTCTTTGAAATTATGTTTAAACTGCCCACTGAAAGAACTCATTCTCAAACCTTCTGGTTTGGTAGATTTTGATTGACATGAGAAACATATTTTACCAAACATTCCAACTTGATGATTCTGATCCAGACTACCAGGAGACTTTGCTGCTCTTTGTTATTTAAGGTAGGGTACCATATAGCCCAGGTTGGCTTTGAGCTCAAGGATGAGCTTAAATTCTGATCCTCCCACTTCTGCTGCAATTACAAGGTTGTGTCACCACACTCAGGTTTATGGGGTGAGGATGGAACTCAGGACATGCCAGGCAAATGCTCTGCCAACTAAATGCCATTCCAGATCTCTTCAATGGCATCTTAATAAATGCTGTCTTATATGCCAGACTTTCCCAACCAGCATAATGCTTATAGAATGCTGTAAAACCAAGTCCATATAGAACTTACAAATTGTAAGTCTTTGACATTAATCTGAAGAAAGACAACAGAGTGAGACCTGTATATAAGTGGCACAGTGGTCATAATTTCACACTTTTCTCTTGCTGTTTTTTTTAAATTTATTCTTCTTTCCTATATTACATCCTGACCACAATTTCCCCTACCTCCCACCTCCTCTCACCACCTCCCAAGTCTCCCACAGATTTATTCCTTTTCCCTTCAGAAAAGAGCAGACCTCCCAGGGACATCAATCAAACATGACATGACAAGTTACAGTAAGACTAATGTATGTGCACATACCCTCATATCAAGGCTCGACGAGGCAATTCAGTAGGAGGAAAAGGGTCCTTAAAGCAGGCAAAGGAGTCAGAGATAGCCCCACTCTGTTAGGAATCCCACAAGAACACTAAGCTACACAACCATAACATATATGCAGAGGACCTAGGTAAGATCTGTGCAGACTTCCTGATTGCCTGTTCAATCTCTGTGAGCCCCTATGAGCCCTGGTTAATTGATTATGTGGGCTGTGTTCCGGTGGGATCCTTGACCCCTCTGGCTCCTACAATTCTTCCTCCCTCTCTTCTGAGGGATTCCTGAGCTCTTCCAAATGTTTGGCTGTGGCTCTTTACATCTCCTCCTATCAGTTGCTGATGAAGCCTCCTTGATGATAATGCTAGGCTCTGGTCTACCAGTATAGTAGAATACCATTAGGAATCATTTCACTGACAGCTTATTATTCTACTCTCCTATTCTATTCTATTCTATTCTATTCTATTCTATTCTATTCTATTCT
>NW_021604942.1:232568-249644 GCF_004785775.1 Grammomys surdaster
ATTCTATTCTATTCTATTCTATTCTATTCTATTCTATTCTATTCTATCCTGCCACTTGTGTTTGGTTCTATTCTAGGTCTCTGGTCTTTCCAGACTCTGGCTCTTAGTCCTTCAGGCAGTGTCTGGTATTGGGCTCCCTCTCATGGTGTGGGTTTCAAGTTGGACCAGTCATTAGTTGGCCACTCTCACAAGTTCTACGACACCTTTACCTCCCATCTTGCAGGCAGGACAAATTGTAGGTCCAAGGTTTTGTGGCTGAGTTGGTGTGATGGTTTGTATATGCTTGGCCCAGGGAGTGGCACTATT
The DNA here is from genome assembly GCF_004785775.1 of Grammomys surdaster. NCBI lineage: Eukaryota > Metazoa > Chordata > Mammalia > Rodentia > Muridae > Grammomys > Grammomys surdaster. The sequence goes on from NW_021604942.1 coordinate 232,875, forward strand.
AGAAGGTATGGCCCTGTTCAAGTGGGTGTGTCACTGTGAGCATGGTCTTAAGACCCTTACCCTAGCTGCCTGGAAGTCAGTTTTCTACTAGCAGCCTTCAGATAAAGATGTAGAACTCTCAGCTCAGCCTGCACCGCGTCTGCCTAGATGCTGCCATGTTCCCTCTTTGATGATAATGGACTGAACCTCTGAACCTGTAAGTCAGCCCCAGTTAAATGTTGTCCTTTATAAGACTTCCTTTGGTCATGGTGCATGATTCACAGAAGTAAAACCCTAACTAAGACAGTTGGTAGCCAGTCTCTCCGTTGGAAGCCTTGCCTGGTTACAGAGGATGGCCGGTTCCGGTTCCCTATCCTCATTACAAGGAATCTTTGCTAGGTTCACCATCTTAGATTCCAGGGAGTTTCCATTGCACTAGGTTTCAACCTCAACCCCAAAATGGTCCCCAATTCCAGTAATCGCCCCCAGTACTCTCTCCCATTGCCCTCAAACACCCGATCCCTCCTGTTCCAAGTGCACCCACAAAATCTATTTACCCTTCCCATGGAGATCCTTGTGTCCTCTCTTGAGCCCACCTTGTTACTTAGCCTCTCTGTGTCTGTAAATTATAGCATGATTATCTTTTATAGTTAATATCCATTTATAAGTGAGTACATACCATTTTTTTTTCTGGGTCTGGTTTGCCTCACCCAGGATGATTTTTTTTTTCAAGTACCATCTATTTGCCCACAACTTTCATAATGTCATTTTTTTTAATGGCTGAGTAGAATTCCATTGTGTGAATATACCACATTTTCTTTATCCATTCTTCAGTTGAGGAACATCTATGTTGTTTACAGTTTCTGGCTATTATAAATGAAGCTGTTATGAACATAGCTTAGCAACTGTTCTTATGGTAGGGCAGAGCGTCCTTTGGATATATGCTTAGAGTGGTATAGCAGGAATATTGAGGTAGATTGATTTCCAGTTTTCTGATAAACTGCCATATTGATTTCCAAAGTGGCAGTACAAGTTTGCACTTCTACCAGCAATGGAGGAGTGTTCCCCTTGTTCCACACCCTCATGAGCATGAGTTTTCACTTGTGTTTTTGATCTTAGCCATTCTGACAGGAATAGAATCTCAAAGCCGTTTTGATTTGCGTTTCCCTGATGGCTAAGGGTGTTGAACAGTTCTTTAGGTTCTTCGCCATTTGAGATTCCTCTGTTGAGGACTCTCTGTTTAGCTCTGCATCCCATTTTTTAAATTGGGTTATTTTGTTTGTTGATGTCTAGTTTCTTGAGTTCTTTGTATATTTTGGACATCAGGCCTGTATCAGATATGGAGCTGGTGAAAATCTTTTCCCATTCTGTAGGCTGTCTTTTGCCTTACAGAAGCTTTTCAGTTTCATGAGGTAGCATTTACTACACATGTGCATATATACAATAACATATATGTGTATATCTATGAATATATAGATTTATATAATTTTAAAATTTGTGCACTCATAAATAATTTAAGATACATAAGAAAAATCAGTGAATCACCCCCAGGTACAGATGCTTTTAGATTCTGAAAAAAAAAAAAAAGACATAAACTGTTACAAGGAGTTAAGAATGGTAGCAAACACATATAATACTGTGGTGGTTTGAATAGGTATGGCCTCCACAGACTCATGTGTTTGAATGCTTGGTCACAGGGAGTGGCACTATTAGGAAGCATGGCCTTATTGGAGTAGATGTGGCCTTGTTGGAGGAAGTGTGTCATTGTAGGTGTAGGCTTTGAGATCTCCTATGCTCAAGTTACACCCAGTATGGCACATAGTCTCCTGCAGCTGCCTGCAGATCGGGGTGCAGAACTCTTGGCTTCACCAGCACTATGTCTGCCTGCATGCTGCCATGCTTCCTGCCATGATGATAATGGACTAAACTTCTGAAACTGAAAGCCAGCCCCAGTTAAATGTTTTCTTTATAAGAGTTGTTGTGCTCATGGTGTCTCTTTATAGCAATGAAACTCAATCTAAGACAAACACCAACGCTTCAGAGATGGAAGCTAGAGAGCCAGAGAGTTCAAGGCCATCCTATCTTGCATTGTATTCAACCTCTTCTAGGCCCTAAGCAACAACTATACAATAAATGATAAAAGGAGAAATCACTAAGGAATTGAGCATATAAATGTTATAACTTGTATATGACAAACCTACCAGGTGTAATTCACTGGAAGAGGGTTTGTCTGGCATGTGTGAAGCCCTGGGTTCAGTCTCCAAAACTACAATAAAAACAAGATTATAACATCTGAGCCAATAACTTCCACAGTTAAATCATGCTTTTAAAATAAAACACTACAACCACACTAATGAGGGTATTCTTCATATGTAACAAACCCAGAGGAGATTCTGCTAGGGTACAAGTGAAGACAACCCAGCCACTGGCCTGATTTTATGTGTCTCCCTCTCTGACCTGTTCTCTGAGTTACTCTCTTCCCCTGGTTTGTCTTAAATTCTAGGATCACAGATATGAAATTGAATCTGCCACCCAAGCAGCACTGATTTCTGTGGCACTGGCCAGTCTCGAGCTAATAACCAACCAGACCACAGTCTCTCCAGGATTACTAGCTATGTAAATCCCCTTGACTTTGGCTCTTCCCTATATATAGCCACAAAGCTGTTGCTTACACCGCAAAGGGAGATTTTAGGTCACTAGACTCTTTATTCTCCCTGGTCCATCTACCCTGAAAATAAACCCCATCCTGCTTTCTACACTGCAGGGACTGAGTGCCAGGACAAACTGTTGGGACCCCTACAACCATGTCTTTACCGTGGACTCGTAACTGGCATAATCGATTTGAAGGAGCCCATCAAGGAAATAGTATCTTAGACCTTTTTTTCCTTCAGATGAACTACCAAACTCTGACTTAAGCAACATAGTATTAGTGTGGAGAGCCAGGAAAAAAAATTAGGATTTGGGATTAACTTAATTCAGGAACTCTGACTCTTTTTCCTCCTTACTGGTCTATTACAGTTGTCTTCCTCTGTGTGTTCAATCAATCCCCAGCTGCAGCTAGGCCTCATCACTTTACACAGCATCTAGAGGGGAAACCAGCACTTTCTGAGGTGCTAACTCTTGCTCTCACTCTCCCTCCATTTACCATTTACTTGTGTGTGCGTGTGTGTGCGTGTGTGTATGTGTGTGTGGTACATGTAAGCACAGATCAAGGGATATTGTAGCATCAGTTCTCAGTTCTCTTCTATCTTGTGGATCCTGGGGGTTGAATTCACATCATCAGGCTTTGGGTCTTTACCCTCTGAGCCATCTTGCCAGTCTCTCCTAAGGCATTCTTAAGAGTGAAGGAACTTTTCCTAGTAGCCCCTGGCACATACTTATAGGATACCAATTCAAATCTGGCCATGCCTGTTGTGTGACTTTTCCTGGAGAAAACATGACGTACCACACACCAAAGTAACACTTCTATCGAAATCCAACTTGGGTAGCCAAAGTATTAGTGTTACTTGCAAGTGTGTGGCAAAGGGGTTACTTGTAGGAGGCAAGGGTGACTCAAAGACAGCTCTATCACCAAATCCTGCCCAAGCGTGGTTAACTACCCTGAAAGCAGCATCCCTGGAGTTCCTGCTGGACTTCCCTGCAGGCAGCTAGGCTGATGGGAAAATTGGAGTTGCACTGCTCTGATGGCTTTCTGGGGTGGGGGGGGTGTCATTGTGCATCTTGTAAGCTTCAGCTTTCTAGGATTTGTGAGGTTTCTTTGCTTCTTGAGTCTCTCTGTTCCAAGAAAATTTCCATTCCAAGAAAATTTCTAGGCATGATGAATCCAAGCCCCGAGGCCCAAAAAGATCACATGCCTGTTCAATAAGAAGTGAGAAAATCTTCACTGCCCAATAAGAAGCAAGAAAATCTTCTCTGAGAGTAACCTTGAAGAGCTACCCCTCCCTCCCAACCCGTGCCTTCTGGCTGGTAGTGAAAGAGTTCCTGAGAACCTTGCTCCTAAATTCTTGAGTGGTCAAAGTATAGATGATGAGGTACTCCCACTTGTTACCTCGATAGCCATCCCACAATGAGATCAAACACTCAGGGAAGCATGCCTTGTTGTGTCAAATATCCAGCCACGACTGCTGAACCGACATTGCGAGGGGCAACATCTTGCTTTATAACTTCCAAGGTTTCTTCAGCACTCTGACAGAGCAAGAGTAGTCCTTGCTGCATCATGTCTCCAAACAGAGGCCTCTGTACTCCAGAGACTGATAAACCTTGTACCCTGGAGCCCAGGAAAATTTGAGGCCACATCTAGACACTGGTCTTGTAATTAAGATGACTTTAGATTGTGTTTTATGCAATTGGATGACCACAACAAAATGTTTTAGAGCAGGTCTCTTGCCAGTTCAACATGCCCTAATCCACTGTAAAACCAGGGTTCCAAACTCCACTTACTAATCATGCTTCAGTGTGCGATGAGGTGTTCAGACCTGCTGCTAGGGACTTGATACATTCCCAGCCTACGGGCAAGATGACACATTGGGTCCAACTGGCTGTACTTTTATAGTCCAGCTCTGAATGATTTCAGTATATGCTGCAATGACTTCCTTCATAGCTATTGAATCAGTCAATGGACTGTCTCATGGAGCTATGTTCCTGATTGTAGGTGCTGAGACAATTCTTTTAAATGAACTGTAAAGTGCCTGAAAGAAATGCATGGGGACATGGATGAAAGTACCAAGGCCTGCTGGCCATGAGTTGGCACCTAGAAACTTTCCAGAACTTCATTAAGTTGCCACAAAATAGAGAAAGTTATATAATGTGTTCTGTAATTATTGCTCCAATCAAGCAACCATGTCAGAACTTACTGATCAAGAAATAAAGAAGGCCCTTCAAGAACCTTCTCTAAACAAAAAGAGCTTGGTACCAGCAGATGCCTATAGAGACCTCAGTCCTGCAGAAAGGGTGACATTCCTAGTCCTGATGCGGCCCTTAGTGCTTTAGTGGATGCTGTCTGCCTACAACCAAAATTAGGGGGAGGAAATGACTAATCCTCTCAATGGACTATAAGGCCTGCCTGTGAGGAGATGAGTCCAAGGAAAAGGCCATCCAGGATTGTATGCAAATAAAAAGCAAAGGGACTGATTTTAGACACTATACTGTGAAAACCTGTTTGATATCAGCAAGTCCTAGATCCAGAGCAGTGGGAGGAGGTCATAAGGATGGCTTCCAAGGATGCTAGGTTGGAGTTGGAGCCTACTGAAGTTAGTCAGGCTGCAACAACAATTGTAAGTGCTCTGTTGTCAGAGCTAGAGGCTCACAGACCATTGCAACTTAGGTCAAAGCTGCCATGACAACAGTAGCTAAATTTGTATTTCTAAGGGGTGAGGGACTCATGGTTTGTATGCTTTTATATTAGTTTCAAACTTAATTTGTTTCACTCCTAATTTTTATTCCTTCAATGCTATGCTTCTTTTCGTATTTAGACATAAGGTGGAGCAATATGCACATAATTGAATAAATGAATGTCACAATGTGTCGCGTCCACCCTCGACCAGCAAGGAAGACGCAACACACGAGCTCTTCTCCAAGCAGTTTATTCAGGACCTTTGAACAATCTTCTAACTGAAGACCCGGGGGAAGCGTCTCCCAGGCTTAAGTACTCTAGGACTAGCCAACCCATCTGCCACGTGGCAACAGCAGATAGGTACACACACGGAGACAAGCCAGATCAACTGCCACTGCCATATAAGGAGTTGTTTACTCCTAAGAGCTCTCGCCAGCAGGTGGTGGAAGGCAGAGACCAGTGCCATCTTAAAGGCGCAGCACTATGCGGCTCTCCACAACAATGTTTATCTTTAAAAAGCTTTACTTTTTAGGACTCAGGACTGAGTTAATGGTAAGTATATTGATCACCATAGCTTTATAATTGGTCTGAAGATTAAGTAGTTTGGAGCCAAATGTGGTGGTGCATTCCTGTAACACCATACTCACTGGGCAGAGGCAGCAGAGACTACACAGAGCCTGTGCTACATGGTGAGAATCTGCTACAAAAAACAAAACTAGATAGTATTAATTTTTCTTCTTTTTATGGGGTAGTGGCGCTTTTAGGGCTTTTGTTTGTTTGTTTGTTTGAGACCAGGTCTCATGTAGTCCAAGCTGACCTTAAACTTGCTATATAGTCAAGGATAGACCTGAGCTCCTGACCTTCCCTCCTCTAGCTCCTAGGTGCTAAAATTACAGGCATGTGTCCTTTGTTTTAAAATTTACTTTAATTTTAGCTTAGGTTTAATTACTTAATTTTTAAAATGTATGTGTATGAATGCTTTGCTTGCATGTATATCTGTGAATCACATAATGCAGTGCTCATAGAGGCCACAAGAGGGTATCAGGTGTGCTGGAACTGGAGCTACAGATGGTTGTGAGCCACCAGGTGGCTGCTGGGAACCAAACCCTGGTCCTTTGAAAGAGCAGCCAATGCTTTTAACTGATGAGCCATCCCCCTGGTTCAGTTATTTTGGTGCTTTGCCCTTTCCATGCATCTTAGAATCAGCTGTTCATATTCATAAGATTATATTTGTACCAGGATTGAGCCAATGTTAAGGTGCATTTTGATACCCTCCGGTTTTGTTTGCTTTGTTTGTTTGTCTACCCTTGACCTTTATCATCCAGCTGACAGGAAAGCAGGCACATAAAGAACACTCCTCTTGGCAGGCTATTTTCTACTCATTCTCACCTGTTTACATCCATGATCTTTTGTCTGAAGCTTTTTTTCCTCTAGGCTTCTTCTGTCCACTGTGAACACAAAACCATGATCACACTGTGGTATCTTGCTAGAACAGTGGACCTCAAGGGTGAATGGGAATTCAGAAGCAAGAAGGTCTGACAATACGAGTTGTTTGCATACATTTTTATAGCCTGCTTTAAACTTGCAAGTTCAGTATGTTCAAAGTAATATTCTAGGGCCAGTGAGATAGTTCAGTAGGTAAAAGTGCTTGCCACTGAATCTGACAATCAAAGTTTGATTCCCGGAACCTACATAGTGGAAGGAGAGAAATAGTTCCTGCAAGTTGTCCTCCGATCACCACCAGTGCACAGTGGTACAACACACACACACACACACAATTACTGTAAAAATTAAAATAAGAATTATGAAGTCAGAACAGTAGAAAAGGAGCAAAGCCTAGGCTGGATGCTCAGAGCTGTGGTGTGGACATAGGATGTCTCCCAGTGGCTCAGGCTTTAAGGATTCATCCTTGAGTCACTGGGGGTGTGTCCTCCAATGGAGCTGAGGGCTTCAGATCTCCTTACCCTTTGCTTTTTTGCCGTGAAGTGAAGGTGCTTCTTCTGTAGTTCTTACCATTGTGTATTAGCACAAGCCCAGAACAACAGGAGCAATCAGCCCAGGATTGAACCCTCCAAAACTGAGACAAAGTAATCCTTTCCTATTTCCAAGGTTATCACATTCCTGAATGGTGACTGACACACAGAAGAAAGGAATGCAACAAGGAGAAATGCTCAGCTACATTTAACCACAGAGGAATGATACATTAAAACATGGTTGTAACTGGTACAGGTGTCCATAGTTCTAGCTACTTGGAAGACTGAGGCTTGAGGCTAGTGAGTTTCAGGCCAGCTTGGGTGCCATAGTGAGAACCTATCTTTAAAAAAAAAGTGAAAGACAAGGTACAATTTTACATTAACCAAGCTAGTAAGAGGAAAATTCCACCAGATCCCTCCCCTCCTGGAAGAGAAAGGTCATAGAGCACTTAGGCATCCCTCTCCTCCAGAAGGGAGAGGCTAATTAACATTCCTCAGACCACAGGCAGTGGGGACTGACCTGCGGGGGCCCAGGGGAAGAGCACATGGACAACATACCATTGGCCACACACAGACAAGGGAAGTCCCTGCCACCGCATTCCCTAAAGACCAGTCAGTTTTAAAGTCACATTGTTCTGCCAATCATATTGTGCCTAGCTGTTGTTTCTCTGTACTAACCCTAGAGACTGTATAAATGTCTGCTGAACAAGCTCCGCGGGGTCACCTCTCCTTTTGGATGCAGGATGGCCCCAGCATGCTGGAACATTAAAATACCTCTGGCTTTTTGCAGTGATTCTCATCTCCTCATGGTTCACTCAGGGGGGCTCCAGTAAATAAGGCTCTGCTTGCTAGAGTTTTACATTTGGTGCATTGACCAGGAATCTGACCTCATGAGGGAACACACGGGAGAGTGGTGAATTGGAAGTCTTGAGCAGGTACCATGGTTTATTTGTCTGTTTCTTATCTGTCTGAACTTTCAGTTTGCTTGCAAGCATCTGGGGGTTCAAGGAGCCCAGGGTGCTTGGGGCGGTCAATAGCAATGGGCAGACATGTCACAACATCGTGACCTCAGGAGGTGCCATTGAGCCTGTAAGACGGCAATGGCCAATGATGTACATCATACATTACACAGATGCTATTCTTCTGAAGGAAAAGACCCTCAGGACTTGCTTTTATGTTATAGAGATTTACAACAGGCATTAGCTGATAAAGGACTACAAATAGCTCCTGAAATGGTACAAACTCAGGATCCTTATAATTATTTAGGTTTTAGGCTTACAGATCAAGCCGTTTGTCCCCAGAAAATAATCATCCGTAGGGACAGTTTAAAAACTTTAAATGATTTTCAAAAGCTGTTAGGTGACATCAATTGGCTTCATCCCTATTTAAAGCTTACTACAGGGGAATTGAAATCTCTATTTGATATTCTCAATGGGAGTGCTGATTCTGCCTCCCCTCGATCCTTAAACCCAGAAGGATTGTTGGCCTTACAACAAATAGAAAGAGCTATTGAGAACAATTTGTTACTTATATAGATTATTCCTTGCCTCTACATTTGTTGATTTTTAATACAACTCATACACCTACAGGATTGTTGCGGCAAAAGGCTCCACTCATGTGGGTACATTCAAAGATTTCCCCTAAATGAAACATCCTATCATATTCTGAGGCAGTAGCCCATATGATTATACTTGGAAGAAAACAGGCACTGATTTATTTTGACAAAGAACCAGACATCATTATTTACCCTTTTAATACAGATCAGAATACTTGATTAAAGCAACATAGTGCAAATTGTTTGCTTGCTCAAATAAGATTTAATGGCATTGTAGACAATCATTATCCTCCAGATACAATTTTTAAATGTACATAAGGTTATATTTCCTAACATGACTTCTTCGCAGCCTCTACATGATGCTCTTTTAATCTTTACTGATGGCTTCTCTAAAGGATGAACAAGATATCTCATAAATAATCAACAGGTAGTCATAGAGATTCCTGGACTCTCTGCTCAGTTAACAGAACTGACAGCACTTCTAAATGTCTTTCAGTCAGTAAATGATGCTTTTAATCTTTTTACTGATAGCCTATATGTGGCTCAGTCTGTCCTCTTGTTGGAAACTTGTGGTGTATTTCAGTTCAATACACCAGCCGAATCTCTGTTTTCACAACTACAAAACCTCATTCTTACCAGAAAAAAATCCCTTTTATATTGGCCATATAAGAGCTCATTCTGGTCTTCCTGGACCTTTAGCTGCAGGCAATGATCATATTGACAGAGCTTTGATAGGAGAAGCCTTGATTTTGGATCCTGTTGCTATGGCTAGACGAGATCATAATAAGTTTCATCTCTCTAGTCACACCTTGAGGCTCTGACATAAGATCACTAAGGAGCAGGCTAGAATGATTGTAAAACAATGTCCTAACTGTCTTACTTTATCTCCAGTTCCCCATTTAGGTGTTAACCCAAGAGGCCTTAAGCCCAATCATATTTGGCAAATGGATGTAACCCATTATGCAGAGTTTGGAAAATTGAAATATATACATGTCTGTATTGACACTTGCTCAGCTTTTTGCTTCTCTACACACGGGAGAAGCCTCTAGAAATGTAATTGATCATTGCTTACAAGTCTTTCATGCTATGGGATTATCTAAAGTCATCAAAACAGACAATAGGCCAGCCTATACTGGAAACAACTTTACATCATTTTGTAAAGAATTTGGTATTAAACATAAAACTGGAATTCCTTTCAACCCAATGGGACAAGGAATTGTTGAATGTGCACATTGCACTCTGAAAAATTGGCTCGTTAAAATTAAGGGGGGAGGGAATTATATCCTCCAAGGTCACCAAAAGCACATCTTGCTTTTGTGTTGTTTTAAATTTTCTGCAAACTGATGCTAAAGGTCTGCAGCAGATTGCCACTGGCATCCTGTCACTTCCAGCTCATTTACCAGGGTCAAATGGAGAGACCCCCCTAACTAATACATGGATGGTCTCGACCCTGTTTTAATTTGGGGTCGTGGCTTGGTCTGTATTTTTTCAGAAAAGAAAATGAAGCCTGATGGTTGCCTGAAAGATTGGTCCGTCAAGTGGACACAGATCTTGAACATAATGATTATGATTCTGATGATGAAGATGGCTCAAAATCCTTATCTGCCAGTTGATTTAACCTGACATGTAGTCTCCGTCTATACTTAAAGCCACCCACTATATACCTGGTGGCTAGACTTTTTGTCTGATCCCTGTCAACCATCAGTCAGATTAGATACTGGAACATTTTCAGTTTCAACCTTATTTTCTACATTGCTTGGATAATCATGTTGCTGTTAACCTTTGAACCTTGTGTCTCAAGTAGATAGGCTGCCTTCACACAGGGTCGCTCTCAGCAAGCCCAGCCATTCATCATGGCAGTTATCCATTGCTATGAAGAATTGCATCGAGTGCATGCTCACAGGTCCTTTGGTCTGAATGTGGCTTTGGTCTATATGGGAAAGAGTGTGCCAATGATGGCCGGTTAGTCAAAGACGGGTAAGAGTGTTCTTGAGCTCCTATAAATCTAAGGCAAAGACATACATTGATAGGCTATATATGTTTTCCTTGAAGTCGGGTAATATAGGAGAAATATTGACGCCAACCTAAGCCAGGCACAGTCGCCCAGCCACACCCTACCTTAGATGGGGTGAAATCGTGTACCCCATCCAGCTGCTGGCACTGCTCATGTTTAAAAAAACTAAAAAGGGAGAATTGTGTCCTTCCTCCAGCCTTGTTTGTGCAGGCCTGAAAGACCTTGTTTACCACAGGCCAAGTGATAGGATCTAGGTGGGGTAACCCACCTTGGCTGCACAGAACTTAGAAAAAGAACTGCCCATGGGCTTGCCTTGAGATATCTCTGGCCGTGACCAAGAATGGATTATTGGATTATCCCACCAATCTCCTACTTAAATCAGAAAGGGTTTGGGCGGGCCTTTCCCTTTAAATTGAGAGCTGAACATGAAAGCATTGAGCCTTGATCAGAGAACTTTGTCTTGGCTTCATCTCTTCTCATCCTCCATCCTCCTTTCGTTCACAGACCCTCTTTCTGGTGAACCCAGTTGATCCATGAATGCAGGCGGCTACAATGGACTGCGAGGACTTCTTGAGGGACTCTGAGGGCTCCTCCTTGAAGGACTTTGAAGGCTACTCCCTGAGGGATTGTGATGGCTACTCCTGGAGAGATATTGAGGGTGCCTCATTGAGGGACTGCTATGGTTCATCCTAAGGGACTCCGAGGACTTCTTGAGGGACTACAAGGGCTCCTCCCTGAGGGACTATTAGGAATTCCCCTTGAGGAGCTGCAAGTACTTCTCCTTGAGGGACTGAGAGCACTTCTCCTTGAGGGACTTCGAAGACTTCTCCTTGAGGGACTGCATGAACTTCTCCTTGAGGGACTGCAAGGATTTATTGAGGGAGGAAGAGGGCTTCTCCCTGAAGGACTTCAAAGGCAACTCCCTGAGGGACTCTGATGGATACTCCAGGAGAGATTTTGAGGACGCCTCATTGAGGGACTGCCAGGAATTCTCCTTGAGGGACTGCAAGGACTTCAAGTTGAGTGACTTCAAGGACTTCTTGAGGGACTGCAAGGGCTCCTCCCTGAGGGACTGAGAGCACTTCTCCTCTAGGGACTGAGAGTACTTCTCCACAAGGCACTAAAAGCACTTCTTGAGGCAATGCGAGGTCTCCTTGAGAGACTGTGAGGATTATGAGGGACTGCAAGGACTCTTCCCTGAGGGACTTAAAGGTCTTCTCTTCGAGGAATTTTGAGCACTTCTCCTCAAGGGACTGTGAGCACTACTCCTCGAGGGACTGTGAGGACTTCTCCTTAAGGGGCTGCGAGGCCTTCTACTTTAGGGACTGGGAGGACTTCTTGAGTCACTGCGAGGGCTCCTCCCTGAAGGACTTTGAAGGCTACTGCCAGAGGGACACTGATGGCTACTACCGGAGAGATATTGGTGGCTCCTCCTTGAGGGACTGCAAGGGTTCCTCCTTAAGGGAATGTGAAGACTTCTCCTTAAGTGACTGCCGGAATGTTGAGGGACTGCAAGGACTCCTCCCTGAGAGACTGCAAGGACTTCTCCTCTAAGTACTGCGAGCACTTCTCCTTGAGGGACTGGGAGGACTTCTTTAGGGACTGCTAGGGTGCCACCCTAAGGAACTGGGAGAGTTCCTCACTGAGGGACTGGGAGAAATTCTACTTGAGAACTGTGAGCACTTCTTGTTGAGTGACTGTAAGGATCTTGAGGCACTGCGAGAAATCACCCTGAGGGACTTAGAGGTTTTCTCTTCAAGACACTTCGATCACTTCTTCTCAAGGGACTGCAAGCACTACTCCTCGAGGGACTGTGAGGACTTCTTAAGGGACTGCGAGGGCTCCTCCCACTGAAGGACCTTGAAGGCTACTCCCTGAGGGACTGTGATGGCTACTCCCAGAGACATTTTGAGGATGCCTCCTTGAGGTACTGCGAGGAGTCCTACTTGAGATACTGTGAGGACATCTTTAGGGATTCTGATGGCTCTTCCCTGAAAAACTTGAAAGGCTACTCCCTGAGGGACTTGATGACTACTCCCTGAGAAATTTTGAGGGTGCCTCCTTGAGGGACTGTGAAGGTTCCTCCTTGAGGGACCGAGAGGAATTCTCCTCGAGTGACTGCCAGGATCTTGAGAGGCTGGGAGTACTTCTTGAGGGACTTGGAGAATTTCTCCTTCAGGGATTGTGAGGACTTCTCCTTGAAGGACTCCAAGGGCTCCTCCCTGAAGGACTTGAAGTCTACTCCCTGAGGGACTGTGATGGCTACTCCCATAGAGATTTTGAAGGGGCCACTTTGAGGGACTGCGAGGGTTCCTCCTTGAGGAATGGCGAGGACTTCTCCTTGAGTGACTGGGAGATTAGGGACTGTGAGGACTCTTCCCTGAGGGACTTAGAGGTCTTCTCTTTGAGACACTTCGATCACTTCTTGAGGGACTGTGAGCACTACTCCTTGATGGACTCCGCGGATTCCTCCATGAAGGACTTTGAAGGCCACTTCCTGAGGGGCCTCAAGGACATCTGCTGGAGGCACTGTGAGCAGTTCTCCTTGAGGGTCCATGAGAACTTCTTCTTGAGGGTCTGCGAGGACTTCTTAAGGGAATGTGAGGGCTCCTCCTTGAAGGAGTTTGAATGCTACTCCCTTAGGGACTGGGATGGCTGCTCCAGGATAGATTGTGAGTGCGCTTCCTTAAGGGACTGCCATTGTTCCTCCTGGAGGAACTGTGAGGACTTCTCCTTGAGTGATTGTTAGGCCTTCTTGAGAGACTGCGAGGGTTCCACCCTGAGGAACTGCAAGGGCTCCTCTCTGAGAGACTGCTAGGACTTCTTGAGGGACTGTAAGGGCTCATTCCTAAAGGACTATGAGAACTTTGCTTTGAGGGACTGTGAGCTCTTTACCTCAAGGGACTGTGTGCACTTCTCCATGAGGAACTGGGAACAATTCTCATTCAGAGACTGCTAAAACTTCTCCTTGAGGGAATGCAAGGGCTCTTCCCTGAGGGACTGCAAGAACTACTCCTCGAGAGAGTATGAGCTCTTTTTCTCGAGGGACTCGGAGAATTTCTCCTTCAGGGATTTTGAGGACTTCTCCTTGAGGGACTATAAGGGCTCCTCCCTGAAGGACTTGAAGTCTACTCCCTGTGGGACTGTGATGGCTACTCCCAGAGAGGGAGGCCTCTTTGAGGGACTGTGAGGGTTCCTACTTGAGGAACAGCGAGTACTTCTCCTTGAGTGACTGGGAAGATCATGAGGGACTCCAAGGACTCTCCCCTGAGGGACATAGAGGTCTATTTGAGGGACTGCAAGGACTTTTCCTAGAGGGACTGCGAGCACTTCTCCTTGAGGGAATGTGAGGACTTGTCCTTGAGATACTCCAAAGACTTCTTGAGGTACAATGAAGACTTCTTCTTGAGGGAATGGAAGGGCTGGTCCCTGAAGGAATTCCCAGGCTACTCCCTGAGGGACTGTGATAGCTACTCCTAGAAATTGTGAGGGTGCCTCCTTGGGGGACTGTGAGTGTTCCTCCTTGAGTGACTGTGATGACTTCTTGAGGGACTGAGAAGGCTCCTTCCTTGATGGACTGTGATGACTTATCCTCGATGGACTTCCATCATTTCTCGAGGGACTGCAAGGACTTCTCCTAGAGGGACTGCAAGCACTTCTCCTTGAGGGACTGTGAGGACTTATCCATGAGATACTGGAAGGACTTCTTGAGGTACTATGAGGACTTCTCCTTGAGGAAATGGGAGGGCTGGTCCCTGAAAGACTTCCCAGGCTACTCCCTGAGGGACTGTGATGGCTACTTCTGCAGAGATTGTGAGGGTGCCTCCTGGAGGGACTGTGAGTGTTCCTCCATGAGGGATTGCGAGGACTTCTTTTTGAGTGAATGTGACAACTGCTTGAGGGATTGCAATGGCTATTCCCTGAAGGACTGTGATGACTTATCCTCAATGGACTTCGAGCATTTCTCGAGGAACTTCTTGAGGGATTTAGAGGACTTCTCCTTAAGCACTTGGGAGGACATCTCCTTGAAGTACTGCGAAAACTTCTAGAGGGACTATGAGGGTGAATCCCTGAAGGACTTCGAAGGCTACTCCCGAAGAGACTGTGATGACTACTACTGGAGAGATTTTGAGGCTGCTTCCTTGAAGGACTGATGGGGTTCCTCCTTGAGGGACTGTGAGGACATTTCTTTCAGAGACTGCGAGTCCTTCTTGAGGGACTGCAAGGGCTCCTCTAAGGGACTGCAAGGACTTCTTCTCTAGGGACTGCGAGCTCTTCTTTTCGAGGGACTGAGATCACTTCCCCTTGAAGGACTCTGAGGACTTCTCCTCCAGAGACTGTGAGCATTTCTCCTTGAGGGTCTGTGAGGACTTCTCCTTGAGTTACTCTGAGGATGTCTCATTGAGGACCTCTGAGGACTTCTTCAGGGACTATGAGAGGTACTCCCTGAATGACATTGAAGGCTACTCCCTTAAGGACTGTGATGCTTACTCCAGGAGAGATTTTGAGAGCACCTCCTTGAGGGACAGCATGGGTTCCTTTTTGAGGGACTGTGAGGAGTTCTCCTTGAGTAATTGGAAGGACTACTTGAGGGTCTGTGAGGGCTCCTCCCTTAGGGACTACAAGGAATTATCCTAGAAGGACTTTGAGCACTACTCCTTGAGGAACTGTGAGCATTTCTCCTTGAGGGACTGTGAGGACTTATCCTTGAGATACTGCAAGGACTTCTTGAGGTACTATGAGGACTTCCTTTTGAGGGAATGGGAACACTGCTCCCTGAAGGACTTCCCAGTCTACTCCCTAAGGGACTGTGATGGCAACTCTCAGAGAGCTTGTGAGGGTGCCTCCTTGAGGGACTGCTAGTGTTCCTCCTTAAGGAACTGAGAGGACTTCTTTTTGAGTGACTGAGACGACTTCTTGAGGGACTGTGAGAACTTCTCCTTGAGAAACTGCAAGCACTTCTTCTTGTGTGACTTCGAGGATCTTGAGGATCAGAGAGGACTCTTCCCTGAGGGACTTAAAGGTCTTCTCTTTGAGACACTTTGATCACTTCTCCTCGAGGAACTGCGAGCACTGCTCCTCAAGGGACTGTAAGGACTTCCTGAGGGATTTTGAGGGCTCCTACCAATGAAGGATTTCGAAAGCTACTCTCTGAAGGACTTGATGGGTACGGCCAGAGATATTTTGAGGATGCCTCCTTGAGATACTGCGAGGAGTCCTACTTGAAGTACTTGAGGACATCTTTAGGGATTCTGATGGCTCTTCCATGAAAAACTTGAAGGCTACTTACTCCCTGAGGTACTTGATGGCTACTCCCTGAGAAATTTTGAGGGTGCCCCCTTGAGGGACTGTGAAGGTTCCTCCTTGAGGGACTGAGAGGTATTCTCCTTGAATGACTGCAAGGATCTTGAGAGACTGGGTTCACTTCTCCTTGAGGGACATAGAGAATTCTCTTTCCGGGATTGTGAGGACTTCTCCTTGAAGGACTACAAGGGCTCTTCCCTGAAGGAGTTGAAGTCTACCCCCTGAGGGACTGTGATGATTACTCCCGGAGAGACTTAGAGGGGTCTCTTTAAGGGACTGCGAGGGTTCCTCCTTGAGGGTCAGCCAGGACTACTCCTACAGTGACTGGGAGGATCATGAGGGACTGCAAGGACTCTTCCCTGAGGGACTTAGAGGTCTTCTCTTTGAGGGACTGCAAGCACTTCTCCTCGAGGGACTGCGAGCACTTCTCCTTGAGGGACTGGGAGGAATTCTCCTTGAGGGACTGCAAGGATTTCTCCTAGAGGGACTCCAAGCACTCCTCTTTGAGGGACTATGAGGTCTTCTCCTTGAGATACTGCAAGGACTTCTTGAGGTACTATGAGTACTTCTTCTTGAGGGAATGGGAGGGCTGGTTCCTGAAGGACTTCCTAGG
>NW_021604943.1:0-3697 GCF_004785775.1 Grammomys surdaster
AGAGAGCACCTCTTGGTTGGAGGCTGGGATAAAGCAGGGAGTGGAGGGTGGGAGATTAGGAGGAGAAGATCTGTGTGATCCACTGGAGGGAGGGTCAGGGGAGTGGGGCTGCAGGAGCTGCTCTGCTGCAGAGCTGGGGATGAGACTGGAGGGCTGGATTTAGAGGAACAGTGGAAGAGGTGAAGCTTTTCAGCTAGCTTACCCTGAGTGCTTTCATTTCCATTTATGCCCAGAGGTTTGGACTGCCCTCAACCTTGATCAGAGAACACTCTTGCCGTGGGTAGTGGTTAGTGCAGAGACTCACAGTTACTTCAAATGGAATAAGTTACCATGAGTGTCATCTACAGACAGAACATTTGTATTCGCCTCCCACTACAGAAAGCTCAGGGAACATAGAATAATGATCAAGAAAAAAAAATGTACAAGTCTGAATATGGAGAGAAGTACTGTGGACTGTTCCTTTTTGTATATAACATGGCTGTTAGACAGAGCAGCACCTCGGAGTAGTGTGCCCTGCACTGGCTGTGTACAAGATCAGGCCAGAGAACATTCCAACAATGAGGAAAGACCTCTCCAGGCTGCATTACTAGCTGAGGAGCAATTTAATTGGCAACTGATCACTGTAGAAGGAGGGGATTAATTTATCTCTGGCGATGTGGCTGCTGACAGGTTGCTCATGTCCCAGTAGATGGATTCACAAACATTCACACGTGGTCAGCACAAAATGGACTCAGTGAGCTGTTAATGATTACTTTACAAAGGACAGTCAGTCCCCAGGAATTCAGGCTGATGAATACCAGGGCGTGTGAGAGGTTGGCAGTGGGAGGGAGATAAGATGTAGTTTTTAAAATAATAAATAATTGCATATGTGTATGGATGTTTCAAAGAATAAATAAACTATTTTCAAAAGAGTAGTGTTGACGTATTCATGTGACAGAAAATGTTAAGTTTAGCCTTTTGGGGAGTGATGGAACTTTATTAAGACAGCACAAAGCATGAAATCCAATTTGAAATATTTACTTAAAGCAGTGAACAATGTTTTATACAATTGTGCTGTTTCTGCTCTTGTTCTGGCTCTGCTTTGTCTTTCATGACAGAGTCTGTTGACAATTCCACATATTTTATTAAACTAAGTAAACAAGTGTGAAGATAAAACCCATTCCTTGTTAAAATGATTAAGAATGTTTAAATTTGTGATGAGAATATATTATTTTCATTTTCCCATGTAATATTTTCAATGAAATATAAACTTTAGCTGAACTATTGACTCATAAAAATACTCTTGTCACTTTAATGTGTCATTTGCCACATATGACATGTCAGAATGCTTCATACACACTAATGTGTGAAAGGTAAATTGCGTTAGTTTCTCTGTGGTTAGCTTAGTATTTACTAATTTCTTTCTTTCTTTTTTTTTATTGCCAAGGGATTTTTATTCCATTGTTCAGAAACAAACAAACACATCAGCAACAAAAACAACAGCAGCAGCAGCAGCAGCAACAACAACAACAAAATAAGGTACTTTGAAATAGTGAAATTGCTTAGTGTTTTCCTGTTTGGAGTTTTATTATTATTATTACTACTACTACTGCAGTAAATTATAAGCAAGTTTGTGATGCGAGTCTTGGTTTATTTTTAAGGAAGATATTAGCTTTATTATTTATTAATCCTAACAGATTTCTTCCATAAACACTCCATAAATATTAACACATCTGATGGATGGCTGAGACTCCGTGAAAGGAAGAAGCGTGCTGCCTGACGGACTGAGCAGCTTTGACAAGCCACTTTTTATGTTGCTTGTTTTCTTATTATTTTTGATAGCAAATGTGCAATCAATTAGCCATTCATGTCAGCGGAAGAAAAACATTCAGTATTAATGGACCGAGCTCTGTATTCTTCCACAAGAAGGAAATACATCATTATTTTGATAACTTTATGATTATATTTTTGAAGTTTTCCTAAATTCTAACTTACTGAAACATTTTCTTTACTTTGCTCATGGAAATTTTTTTTTTGTTTTTTTTTTAATTTTTTTCTCAAATCATAATTAATTCACACAGGAGTATAAACACAGAAAGGCAGGACATGGGGAAGGGAATGACACTGGAGTGTGGGTACTCAGGGGGAATACAGATATCTTCAGAACCGGGTATCGGCTGGGTGAAGGTTCAGGGGACAAGTCACCATGACTCTGCCTATGACTCGCTTGTCCCCAAGTAATTTCTAACATATACATATGCATATATAAATATATCAAACATGTCTAAATATATATGTATATATATATTACACATATGTACATACATATAATATACACATATGCATGTATACATATATACACATACACATATATACACACATATACAAATATACATATATATATATATATGTAAACATATAAATATACATTTACATATATATGCTGGATTTCAGCTCTGGGTGGGGTCAGGGCCTGAAGCAGGTGGATGCAAGTGTGGAGAGGGAAGAATCAGACATGGGACATCTTTTAGTTTCATTTCATGAAAGACAGAACAGAGATATTTTACAAATACAGAAAGAAACAAAGATAGAAAGGAAATGAAATCATTCTTCAAAATTAGTTGGCATAAAATATTGTTTTAAGTCATAAAAACTATGTTCAAAGTTCCATGCTGTATGAAACATAGTTTTGGAGCTGAAGCCACTGGGCAGATTCTGGCCATTTGGATGTCGTAAATATATAATACAGTCTGAGAC
The DNA here is from genome assembly GCF_004785775.1 of Grammomys surdaster. Taxonomy (NCBI): domain Eukaryota; kingdom Metazoa; phylum Chordata; class Mammalia; order Rodentia; family Muridae; genus Grammomys; species Grammomys surdaster. The sequence continues at coordinate 2,737 of NW_021604943.1, forward strand.
TTATGGAAGTTGTTAAACACGCAGACGCACTAAGGTTGACTTATCCAAATAACCCTTTATCACATGTTATAGTCCTTCTTTTGTCAGAACTATAAATACTACACATTTCCTGTCATTGTGTCTTCATCATGCCATGTTTAGCTTTAGGTGATTCAAGCTTGTTACTCCTCTTTTGGTATTTCTCATAGTAAAGATAGTTCAACTACACATCATTTTCTGGCCAGCCAACCATTTAAATGATACATAACCAAGAGGAAGGATTCTACAAAACAAATTTAGCACAAAACATTTTTCTCAAGAAGATTTTGTTTACCTGAGTGTGGATTTGAAAGTCAGAGTCATACTCAGGAACTCAGGGAACCAGCGAAGTGAATGCAACAGGTTGTCTTTTAGGTCCATGTGTATTTGTTTTTATTAGTTTAAAAATTATACAGTACATTCTGATCATGATTTCTTCTCCAGCATCTCCTAGCAGATACTCCCCATTTTCCCTGACTCTTCCAACACCAAGCCTCTTCCTTTCTTTCTTTTTATAAAACAAAGAGGCAACAGCAAAAAAATCAAGCAAACAAATAAAAACAAATGAAAAGCAAAGAAACAAACAAAAGACAAAATAAGAAAACACAATCTGCAAACAGCACACACACACACACACACACACACACACACCCGAAAACAAAATCCCGAACAATGAAATATGAGACAAAAAAAATCTACAAAAATGCCATTGAGTTCATTTTCTGGTGGCCATACGCTGCTGGGCATTGGGTCTACTCTTAAATGTAGTTTGTATACCCAGTGAGACTCAATTGGAGAAAATGAATTATTCCTTCCAGATGCATTGTTGATTGAAGATAGTTTCTTTGTTGGGGATGGGAGCCTATGGCCACTCCTCCTTTGGGTGCTGAGAACCTGTCTGCTTTGACCCTGTGCAGTGCCCCGGTATGTACTGCCATAGTTT
>NW_021604943.1:3707-4599 GCF_004785775.1 Grammomys surdaster
TATGTTGTTGCATATTTCACCCCAGAAATGACACCTAAGACTTAGGAAAAGATGCACAGGAAAGGGAGCAGTCATCCAAGGTCACAGATACATTCTATTCAGTTCTTCGAAGTACTGAACATTCTCTAGCCCACCCTCTGTGATACCACTTTCCTATTTTCTATGGAGACTTCACTGGGGCTCAAGTAAGTGTCAACAGAAACTTGAATACTGGTCAGTCCTTACAATTAAAAACAAAAGGCAACACATTTTACAGACTAGTTTGATCCTTACTGTAACATCCAGTTCTGGACAATTTCAATGCCCTGTGTACTGTTATAAGGCCAATCCCTAGTTCCACTGAACCCTACATTGTTCCTTTTTGAAATTGTTCTTCCTCTGTTAGCTCCATGCTGGTCTGTCACCACTTGGCTCAATTTTCGTGTCATCCTTATCTTCCACCTACACACTAGTCAGCAACAAAAATAGCTGGTGTTTGTTTAAGGACTATTTGTACCTAACGTGAGCCATTCACATATCAACCTCCATAGACTCCTTTCAGCTTCAGGTGCTCCGTCAGAATGTCCCTAAATTGCTATGCTGCAGGGTACTTTGATTAGTTTTCAAGATTCCTGGAACTCTCAAAATCTTTGGAGTCAGAGATTGCTACAGAAAACAAAAATATATTCTAAACATTCTAAACACTCCAAACATTCTAAAATACATGAAAAGAGACATGAAGAAAGTAAACAGTACAATAAAAATTTCAAGAATCCTAGTGTCATGGGGAAACAAAGGCTCAGGTAAAGGCTAAACTTTCTGTACTCGGGCAGGGAGTAGTTTGAAGAGAAAGCAAAACTGAGAACAAATAAATTCATAATATCCTCAAATAGATACTGTATGTGTTCATGTG
>NW_021604943.1:4609-7090 GCF_004785775.1 Grammomys surdaster
TGTATGTGTTCATGTGACATGGCATACACCACATGCCCTACAATCCACATAAAATAAGTCCTCTTCACAACTGCTCTCATCTCACTCATTTCAAGAGTGGGATATTAAGCATGTGGTTATGTGATGTTTACTCTCCAACCTTTGATGGTAGATATTAAGCATGTGGTTATGTGATGTTTACTCTCCAACCTTTGGTGGTAGCACAGTGCACCCATGTGTTGACTAACAGCAACTACCAGAAACCTTAACAAACTATTGAACTGTAACTAGAAATCTTAGGAAAATCTAAGCCAGTGTGGATGTATAAGGAAAATTGGCTTTTTCCATAGGATACTCTCAGTGTAGTCAGGGGAGCAAGAGGATGCACAGGCTGACATTGAAATCACGAGCTGGCTACTCATTAGTGATGGGATCATGGAAGTCATCACGCTCTCTAGATGACAGCTGCTAAATTAGAAAGACACTAAATTACAATGATCCAAACATTAAAATAATTGGTGGCACTAATATATTTAGTGAATCATATGGAATCTAGTTCAGAGAAAAACATTCAACAGACACTAGCTTCCTCTCTTTGGTTCAAATTATCAGTGGATTCATTTTCTAAAATCTCTGAAATTCTACCCTGGCAGAGAGATGTTTTCTGAATGATGATAAAAGTAAAAATATTTTATCACATGATATTAATCTATAAAATGTAATACTTATACCTTAGGAAGCTTTTAGGGTAAATATTAACTCTGCTAGTGATAAGTAGTTAATGCATTAAGAAATTTTCACTTTCACTTTTGGATCGGGGATAGTGTAAAGGCAAGATGTAGCTACTAGTTTTTCCTGGCTTATGGCAAATTCACTAGTGGATTCGCCACCAGAGGATTTAGATTTAATATGGCTTACAAGACTAGAATTCTAGTTGTAGCACCCAGAGATTGAGTTACTGTTGTTTCTAAACTAAGTTTGTCTGGTGTTTTTCTCCTCGAAGAGACTTGACTGAGTTCAAGAGAAGAAGGTACAGTGGCAAAGTGTGGGTTTGCCTGATGTGTCCCACAAAGGCCATGGGGGTTTTAAAGAATGGGATGGCATGGTAAGATCCCACCAAAGGAAATTAGTGAGCTGGGTGGAGAAATTTTGGAGCTCTGGTGCCATGTAGTCCACCGGTGCAGCAGTATAGGAGCTGCCAATTGGTTTTAATACTTCCCGAAGCAGGTGATGAACCAACGTGTCTGGCAAGAATCCACTAGAAATTTAAGTTTATTAGCCTGAGAGTTAGAGTTTTTATATTTTTTTAAGTGAGTAGTTGGGTAGTGCTGAGATGAGCCAAGTGGACTCAACCATGGGAGTTAAAACAAAGAAAGAGACAAGATGGCTGCTCTATCTAAGTCAGAGAGCCAGAGAATGAAAAAGCCTCCATCTTGACGCAGATACTGATTTAACTGTGAATTTATAATATTGGGATTATTTGTTTTTAGGATAGATTTATAAACAAATTTTGTTTAAATCATGTGGGGAATTTCACCCGCGGTTTGGAACTAGGATAGGGATAATCAGTCACTGACTCCAAGTAGAGAGTGCAGTGATAATCATTGCCTTTTTTGATCAGGTATTAATTATTAATGTCTGTGGCTCCAGGCAGAGAGACCAACAGATAGGTATTATACAGGTATTAATAAAGTATGTCTGTGGCTCCAGGCAGAGAGCTGAACAGTTAAATGGTATAACACGATGGCTGCTTCAGGCAGAGAGCTGAACAGTAGGGTGGTATAAGCTTTATTTGCTTCACAGGGTACTCAAATTCTGTCTAACGTGAGCCCCACAGGAATATTGGGGTTTTTATCTTCTTGGCAAAATAGACAAAGCCTAAGAATAGGCACATACAGCATTTTAGTTTATTTCATTTGTTTTAGATTGTTTTAACTTTCAACATGGGTGTGATTTTGAGCTTTGTGGTTATATTATTCCTCTGGGAGAGAGGTCTAAATGACAGTTTTCTGATTACTGGCTCAAGGATATGCTGATTTGGGAAAAAAGTTTTGTCTTTGAGTTTTTAGAAAAGGTGTTTAGTGTCTATACACCATCCAGAGTTATATGGATCAGATATGATGAATGGAGACCGCCAAAGGACTAGATTCCAGATAATCAAACAAAAAGGTTATATTGATGATACTAAAATTTTGTTTTGAGATTTGTGTATTACAGAATATATAGCCTTGATGAGTCTCATCATCAGACATGCTGAACTGACCTGCTTGAACTCCTGACTTCAGGGACTTTCAGTTGGATCCAGTCAGGACACAGACATCAGAGACTAAATCAATCATTGGTATGGTCTTCTTAAGGCCAACTAACCCCCCTCCCCCCTTCAAAATATCTCAATGCCCATATTTAGCTTGAAGTAGTTATAAAGAGCCGTCGACCCAGCTCCCTAGGTTTTGGGGTTGGAGGGGGTTATTATAGGTTGTCTTTCTAAGGAATGTAGAAATG
>NW_021604943.1:7100-11816 GCF_004785775.1 Grammomys surdaster
AAAGATTTTAATTAAAAATAGCTGAGAGTAGTTAATGGGGAACAGTCCAGATAACTTTACATAGATAGTTGGTTTTCAAAAACGTCAGAAATCCAGAGAATGTGACATTCAGTGTTATTTATTCACTTGTTGTTGAGGCAAGTCTGCTCCTGACAGCTTCCCTTTCTTGGATTCAAAGAAGAAATTGAGCATCAATGGAGTTGTTCCAGTTGTAGCAAGACAGCCACTAGGCAAGAATTGCTTCATTTCATCTATAGACAAAATGCTGTCCAGAAAAGGACACAATTTACAGATTAGGACAGCTTAGTTCTGCTGAGATAGAATAGGCCCTCCCTTAATAACTCCTGTCTTTCAAACATCTGTCAGATGATCCTGGGCCTGAAAGCTAAAGACTGATGCTCCAACGTCCTGACTTACTGGGGCTGTATAGGTAGGCAGCTGTCTCTACGATTTGTCTCAGTTCTGGAAGCTGTGTTAGGCTTCCTATGTATTTTCAGTTAGTATTTGTCATTCTTGGATTTCTGATGGTGTCGAAGACTTACAGTCTCATAGCCAACCCAAGCTATTTACATTGAGAAAAAAGATTTGAGAGAATAATTTTCAGATGGCATACAATCTAAAGCCAGAACATAAGTCAGGTGCAGAATTATAGTCTTTTAAGTTAGGATAGAGGACAGTGTTCTATTTTATTGAAAAAATGTTGGATTCGGTATTAGGTCTATCTTGTACTTTATAAATCACAAAATGGTAACAGTTGTGCTCAATTTATATCTGAGATAAAAGAAACTTTTAAGTGAGAAGGGGGAAGTGTTGTGGATGGGCCTGGTGCTGTTTGTATTCTAATGTTAATTCGATCTCCTGAGAGGGGCTATCTGGAACAAGGATTGAGTCATGTATTCAGGACTTCTTGTGAACCATCCCCTAATGAATAAAGGAGCCAATCATGGGGAGAATAGGAGGTGGGACTTCCGGTTGGGTGGGGGGGAGAGAAGCAGCAGGAGGGAGGGCCTTTTGGATTGGGGATAGTATAAGGGCACGATGTAGCTACTAGTGATACCAGGCTTATGGCAAATCCACCAAGATTCATGACTAGAGGGTTTAGATTTAATATGGTTTACAAGATTAGCATTCTAATTGTTGTTCTAAACCCAGAGATTGAGTTACCATTGCTTCTAAAAAGAAAAAAAAAATGAAAAAAAAAACTTCACCATCTTTGAATTTGAATAAAAAATACAACTTTATCAGCATTTGATAACTAAAATAAAGTGGTTATTTACAATGACCATGTTCCTGACTGAAGGCTGGTAGAAAATGATATCATTGCCAGAATCAGTACCTATCAAAACTGACAAGCAAAAGGAGAAAATTTTCTGAAATTATGGCCTTAGGAACAACTTGAGGACAGTATGCACATTTTATTATGATACAACAAAGCTTTTCCAGACCTTTGGTTGCATCTGTCCATTATGGATGAACATCCTATGACAAGGAACCAGCATTGTGCTTTTCAATTTCCCCCCACATGGTGGAAACTCATCAGGACAATGTTATTCACAAAGACTCGTAAGGTTTCAGAGAAGAGAGCTAAGGTGAGATCAACGATGCTTTTCCTTCCTTGATCTCCTCAGGTGAGGTGGAGATGAGCTCGGAGATCTGGGTGTAACTCTCAATCTTATCTATGATGCAAACAAGGCAGAAAGCCACACGCTATCTTTGTCACCCTTGGAGATAACCACTAGTAAGATCATCACCTTAAGAGCATACCCACCCTGCATAGTGTTCTTATGCAAAAGAGTGAACGTATGCATTGGGAGGTCGAGGTCAGAGAAAGTTGCTATGGAGAGTGAGTTTCTGAAATTATATATACTCTTGTAGATCTGTGCATGTATATATCACTTCTGAATTCACAGAAGCTTTCAAACTATGCCAACATTTTTTCTCCATAATAAGGTAAAATTATTTTTCATTTAATATAAAACTGTGACTCTATTGGTATTACCCATGAGAAAGAATCTTCCCATCAAAAGTGAAAACAGAGAATGTGCCCCAGTAGTAGAGAACCTGTTGTGCAAAATAGGGTAAGAGATGGGCTGGGATTGTGGATCAATAATTAAGCATTCTCCTGTTGTAATGGTGGCTTCATGTTCAATGCTTTAGCAGCACAGATATCACACTTCAAAAACAGAATTTTAAATCAGTCAGAGATAGACTGGTTTCACCATTTTCCTCAAAAGAAGAGGCTCACTTTCATTCACTCACAGTGTTTAATTCTAGTGTTAGTGCATATGGCAAAAATCATGTGATAGACTTGACTATATGTTTGAAGTATGACCTCTGGGGAATCATCTGTCAGTATCCACCACTCTATGTGGAATCACAGAGCAGGATGATTCAGTCAGTGGTGTGTCATAAAATGCACTGCCTCTTCTCTGTACGCTTCTCCTTATGAAGCAGATACCTGAAGACGCAATGAGTTTACAACATGAAAATCATTTGTCTAATCACTGCTGATAAACAATGAAGAAAGAAAACTAGGGTTGTAGGTATTGCAAACGGGTGGAACCCTTCTTCACAAGCATAAAGCCTTGGCTTCAGTCTCTCAAACCATCAAGACACGTTGTTAACGTTAGTTATACATTTAGGAGCCTCCTACTACCACATAGTTAGAGGAAGGATCACAATGTAAGTAGACAATTTAGTAACACGATCGGACTGTAGGACCGTGAAAGGATGAATTTCCCCCACAGGTTCCAAAGCTTTATTGCCATGGTGTCTGATAGATGGTCTAGATGCGCACCCCTCATTTAAGCCAGGGCGGACCGGACTTAAACAGGGAGGGGGAAAAGAGGAGGGTCACTTAATTTAGCTACGCCCTCTGGTCTTTAGGTAACTCATGAATATGGAAATCTCTCGAGGCTGAAGCCTGTAGTCACGCCCTCCACCTGTGTGTGGATGGTGACGCAAACCTCTCTTCGAGGGGCTGCTTAGCCAAATGTGACTGCAAGGCGCAGGCTAATGGAGATGTAGACCAAGTGTCAAGAGCCTGGAATCTGGGGACGTGGTGAGATATGTGCCGTCCCTACACAGGCCATGGACACCTGCTGGTTCTCTGGCTGTCTCAAACCAGTGCTCTACTGGGGAGACCAAATTGTCCTTTCACAGTCCTATATCGGACTGCAGTGGCCTTAATGGAAGAGTTTGAAAATAAAAAAAGAAAATTATTGTCATTACTTGCTTCAAAAATGAAACCACAAAATAGTTGCACAGTGTATTGGTTGTACTGATGCAAATCATGTTTTCATTGACATCTATAAAAAGTATTCATATTCCTTTATTGCAATGCAGTGACTGTAAGTGTGAAATCAGAATGAGTGTTTGAAAGAGTACAGTGTGAGGAACTGTGGAGAGGGCTCAGCAGCTCAGAGCACTTGTTGCTTTCAGAGGAAAAGAGCAGAGACACCAGTATACACGTTTGTTCATAACCAAACATACCTCCAGGTCTAGGACCTACAGCATGTCTTTCTGCGCTCCATGAGGATCAGGCAAGCACATAGTGCATACACATGAAGGCAGGCAAAACACTTATACACATACAAAATAGATAGCCCATCATGCTGTGCTCTAACAACTGAGGAAATGCATAACATGTTATGTTCCTAAGAAAATCCTCTTCAACATACTGAAATATGCATCGAACAGGACAGGAGCAGAAGACTTGTCATCCAAATATGGTAATTAAAAATTATATATGCAAATATATGATTTACTGTGAAAACTGACAAACTTTTAAGCAATAAGTACTCTTTCATAGGATTAATTTCTTAAATAATTTTGAGCTAAATTGATTCATATCTTTCAAACTGCTGAGGTAGGGATAGAGTGAAGAAAGGGCATGGGGGAGATGATGTAATCATATTCTAATGGTTCTTTTAGTTTTAAAGAAATTTTTACATTGCACTTTGAGAATCAAGTTTCTTATTCAAGCTTTCTTACCCAGGGACCAGGGAACCGAGGCCAGTCCTCATTCGCCCTTCCGTTATCATGATGTCATGCTCCAAAATAATATGCATTCTGCCGAGCAGAAATGGCAGTAAGCAAAGTTATTATTTTAATACTGATAGGAAAACATTTATCAACATAATAAATTCAGAAGAGTATTTTAAATAGTATCAAAGATCGTGTCAGGACATTTTGCCAACACGATTTATGAGCTCTAAAACGTTTTAAAATACTTCTCATCGAAGAAGGAAAGTATAAAGTGAAACGGTGTTGGGCCAAAAGGTCAAATCATCTACATTCTCCCGACAGGAAGGACAGAGCCCGGTATTAGAAGGAGTCCTACAGCTCCTTGTCCTCTGACAGTTCCCTCTTAGCCTCCAAACTTAGGCTTCCAAAACTCAGGATTTTACTACTTTACTACTTCACCAGACTGTTATAAAAATTTCATGACATAAAAACTTACACAGAAATGGAAAAAACAGTGTATAATTTGCTTCTCAGCTTTGAGTTGATTAGAATCTCAAATATAAATACTTTAAGCCATGAATGGGCCTATTTTCAAGTGCTACAGATGTCAGAAATTGCTAATACTGCACTAAAGACTCAGTCTGAGGTGAGAACACTAATGAATTCCAAGGCGTGCATTGGTCTAACACTGCTCTTCCTTTAGCCACCAAGGAAACATTGAGGTAGCTGAGGGTTGTTGTAATGATCCCA
>NW_021604943.1:11826-14361 GCF_004785775.1 Grammomys surdaster
CTTGGTGGATCTCTCAAAACATGAAGATCTCAAAGCTTCAGAAAGAGAAGCTAGGAACGCTGCTCAGTGGCAGAAGCCCTGGCTAATACGTTCATGTTCTTACCATGGCTTCCCAGCATCACAAAAATCAGTCCTGAGATATTTATCCTGCACCCATTGTTACTTCTCACGAATCTTGCCCTTTGCTTACTCCCTGGTAAATGAAATTGAATAATGAATGCACTTTTATTCCCAAAGAATTTAAACAATGACCTCTCACCTGGTTAAACTAGATAGTTGTGATTATTCTGTGTCTGAATTTTGTATTAATTAGCATTTTGATGTGTATGTATATTCACACTTTGCCTTTCCTGTCTTTGAGTAGTGCAATGAGTCTCACCTGAGTACATCTCTAGAGAAGATCAATACCTTGCTGGATAATGACTTCCAAGTCCCACTTCACAACATATATCAGTGTTGTTCTAGATGACAGGGACATGATTAAATGATTTAAATACATAATTGAATATATTTTACAACTTAAATGTCTCAAGTAGAAAAAGTGAAACTTCTTTGATCATTAGTTGATGCAGAAATTTTTTTTCCAGTCATGACTGTGTTGATTCTATTTGCCTCGTCTAGAAGGTTGTTCATATTTTTTCCTCATAATCTGGGGAAATTTTCTACTACCTTTTACAGGTCATTTTCTCAACCTTCAGATTCTCCACACTGTCTTCAATACCAGATCTTTATATTTGATCTCTGTGCTGCTTTTAATGAGAATGTTCCCCACTAGTGTGGGAATTAGAACACTTGCTTCCAAGGGGTTGGTGCTGTTAGGAAGGTGGTGGAAGCTTGGGGAATGGAATCTTAAGAGATGAAATTTATCCCTAGAGGCCAGTGATTGCTGCTTCCTGTTATTTTTGTTGTTAGAGGTGGAATTATGTTGGTGTGGCTCTCTTCTAAGTCTTATCTTTGGGGTATACATGGAAAGTCAGCTCCTTTGTATGAGCTTGTATTTGTGGGGGAAATCTGACTGTGTACATTTTCTTTGTGGAGAACCTACTAGTATTTTTAAAAGCTAGCATGCAAATGATGCTGAGGAAAGAAGTTGAAGATGAGGAAGATGATTTGGAGACAGTACATGGGGAGTCTTCAAGGCTAATTTAGGAGTCTGTGCTTAAACCTGTGAAGAGTGGACACAGCATGGCTGCTTGAGATTATGTGCTCTATAGCCAGATGGACTGCATCAACTTCTACCACTTCCAAAACACTGATACCAAAAATGGTACTTGTCAATTTCTGTTGTAGAATTAAATTGTGTGTTTATTACCTTGAAGCTCCTTTGCAAAATGACTGTGAAAGGGAAGCTATTAGAGAGCTGCTATGCCAAGAGCTTGGCCATGAGCAAAGAATCTGAAAGCATTAAGAGTTACTGAGAGTTACTATTTCATAGAAAGACATACAATTATAAAATAAATGCCTTTATTAAGATTAGTCTTTGACCAAAGAATTATTGGTTAGTAAATAAATAATAAGTAAACAATAATAATAAAGAATTAAGTTAAATCTTCAGTTATAGTTGTAGAAATCAGATACAGCATTAAATTTTATGTGAAGATGCTTTTTGTAAAATCACTTTAAATGAGGTTACTTTCTGTGTAATGCCTGTAAGATTAGGAAGATTAGGAAGTTTACTTAAGTTAACTTGTAAATAACTTCCACCAAATACTTTATTATTATTATTATTATTATTATTATTATTTAATCTTACAGTCCAGTTGCTATCCCTCCTGGTCTGCCCTTTGACTGTCCCTCTTCCCATGTATCCTCCCCCATCTCCAAGAGAATGTCCCCAACCTCCCACCCCCACCCCGCCAGTCCTCCCCACTCCCTGGGGCCTCAAGTCTCTCAAAAGTTAGGTGTGTCTTCTCTGACTGAGTCCAGACCCGGCAGTCCTCTGCTGTATATGTGTTGCGGGCCTCGTATCAGCTGGTCTACGCTGCCTGGTTGGTGGCTCAGTGCCTGAGAGTTCTCAGGGATCCAGGTTAGTTGAGACTGCTGGTCTTCCTATGGGGTCACCTTTCTCCTCAACTTCTTCCAGCTTTCCCCTAATTCAACCACGGGGGTCTCTGGCTTCTGTCCATTGGTTGGGAGTAAGTATCTGCATCTGACTCTTTCAGCTGCTTGTGGGGCCTCTCCCTGGGCAGCCATGCTAGGCTCCTGGATCTTGAGGTTGCCTGTTTCTATTCTTTCTGTTGGCCATCAGTGTTTCAGTCCTGTCCCCTCCCCCACCCCACTTGATTATTATCAGTGCCTGATTATGTTCTTCTTTTTCTCTCCCTGTTCTCTCTCCTTCTCAGGTCCTTCCTTCCCTCTGCCTCTGTGATTGCTTTCTCCCCCCTTCCAACTGGTATTGAAGCATCCTCATTTGGGCCCTTTGGCTTGTTAATCTTCTTGAGTTCTGTGGATTGTATCCTGGATATTTTGTACTCTTTTGGCTAATATCCACTTATTAGTGAGTATATACCATGCAGATGTTCATAGCAGTCTTAT
>NW_021604944.1:0-8429 GCF_004785775.1 Grammomys surdaster
ATCAACATAAGTATAAAAATGTTATGTTAACAGCACAAAGTTTAGGATATTTGAAAACTACTTTCATTATACAACATTCACAATGAGTCAAGGCCAAAAAGAAAGAAGAAAGGAGTACCAGAGATTATGAAGGACATCCATTACTAGGGAAGTCCCTGGAAAACTATTGAGCATCTGACAAGTGTTTCTATTTGATGCTAGGAAAGGCCTATCTGTTGTTCTCAGTATATGTATTTAGTGATAAACTGTGATGCAAGATGATCTCAAACTAATTGTGTCCTGCCCGAAATATTCTTCAATGTTTTTCTTTCTACTCCAACTCCTGGGTGCTGGGGTTATAAACATGGGCACTAAGTCCAAGTGTACAGTACTTGTGAATCAGATCAGGTCTTTACTCACATTAAACAAAACTCTACAAGTTATCACTCCTATCAATATCTTTTAAAGATAAATAAGAATGCAAGAGAAAATCATCCCATAAAGAGCAGTACACATGATAAAATCTACACTGGCCAGGTGGATAACAATAAACACTAATATCAAATATAACAATTAAAATTATAGCATTTATTTAATAAGAAAAATTAATAACATGTGGGTGTTCGGCCTGCTGAATGTCTTTGTACCACACACATAAAATTCCCACAGAGATGAGAAGCAGGCATCAGATTCCACCAAAATTTGAGTTAATCAGGTTTGTAGCTTTTATATGAGTCCTGTGAGACTGCAACAAATTTTGTTAATGGAGAACACATCTATACTGCCCACACTACACTTGATTTTTGTCTTTCCAGCCAAGTGTGCTGGATCACTCCCAATCAAAGAGTGAAAATTTGGAAACTTATAGTCACAGGCACATGAGGTAGACATTCTAATTGTCTTAAGCTGCCACACATTCATACAAGGCACCTGTGAGTTCAGGAACCAGCCACAGGATCACTGATTGTCAGTTAGAAACAGATTTGTCACCTCACATCTAGGATAACAATGCAGATTAGACCCAGCAGATGACATATACAATTCAGAAAACCCTCCTTATTGTGAATGTGGGTAAGAGAAAGGTGAACATCTGGGACAGCAATGTTGGAAGGAGCCTTACTAGTAGGAGGAGTGGATAGAGCCTGAGTCAGGGTTAACATGCATCAGCTTGAGTGTGTCTAGCATCTACAAGATTAAAAGAGTTAGTTAATACTGATCTTTTACTGAGGGAGATCTCAGAGCATACTGAAGAAGACTTTCTTCCAGTGCTTTGTTCTTGTGAAGATCCTTAGAAAGAGTCTCATTACTGAGAGTGACAGTGAATCAGAGAGTCAATCTGTGGGACAAGAAACCTTGTGCATTTCCAGCCTGGTTCTGTAATATCAAGGATAAAAAGAATCTACTATCTCCTGGTCTTCATGTGAGTACAGGTGCCAGGTCTTGCTCTACAGAACCTAAGACATCTGGTTTTCCACTCCTCACTTAATCTGGAATCTCTACCTGATGTCCTCATTTAAATATATCATGTCAGGAGCCATAACAGGACAAGCTGAACACTAGCAGGTGATCTTCCTGAGATGCTGTGCTTCAGATTATTATATAATCTGCTACAGGTTCTCTCTTATTAGGCAATTCCCTAAGAAAATACATTTTAGGAAAGATTCCTGATTATGATTAAGATTAATATGCTTTTCTTGTTATTATTAAACATAGATAACAATCTCTAAGCAATAGTTCACCTCTTGGGAACAGATCTCTGCAAATCTAGGAAGATGTACTGTCTCATAGTGATGCTATATAGACAAGTAGATGACTTCTTAAGTCTTAATGATGATCCCATAAGAATTCCTAAAGTTATTTCTGTGCTTATTTAGCTCTTAGTGAGACTGCTATTATGTCCTTTTCTGATAGTCAAAACTGCAATGAGAACTCTGCCAGTCCTCCGAGTGTCATCAGTTAATTGCCCTTAGATAGTAACCAGACTCTCTCTTGCTCAGAGCACATTCCAATAAGGTTGTAAAACAATTAACCAAAGGTCACTAAAAGGGAACTCACAATCTATTGTAGGTGCAAGGACAGAAGAGAAAATATTGCCTGGGTTTATCTATACAAAACTTCCCTAATTTCTTAGTTATAGTTTTAAACCTTCAGTGAACCTGTGGAGCTAGACAGGTGATAGATGTTTAGCTAGATGATTGCTCCTAATGGATATGCATGTATAAACATTTTCTGTTGTAAACTTATATTTCAAATTATGATTTGAATTTTGGTGTGAACTTGTGATGAACTTTGTAACATGTGATCATGTACTCTGAAAGATGTATAAGTACTGAAGACAAAGACAAGGTAGTAGAGTAGTCATAGATGTAGAGGTTCGTTAGGAACCGTTCGCCCCTTACTTTCCTTTTCCCCTGCTTAGAATTTTTTCACATAGAATTTTTTCTTTGTTAGAATGTTTTCCTTTTCCCCACTTAGGACTTCTCTACTTTTCCCATTAGAAAACTTTCATAGGAAACTTTTTACACTTAGTAATAAACTCGATAATAACTTCTCTAAGTGCTTTTTCTTCCTGTGACCTCAGACTAGCAGGCATAAGTCAGGGCCCAACAGTTCTGGCTGAAATAGAACAAAGGCCACTTTGCCTAATCCTCTGCTGTTAGGATACAGGTGTTAATCACCTAAGCCTGCAATCTTTTACCCTCAGAAGAAGTTTTTAGGACTTTTTAGAAGTTATCATCAGCATTTCAGTACGGGTCAGAGAGCCAGAAAGCTCTGAGACCCTCAGACATTACAGCCATCAACAGGGTCCTACCCTGTGCCCTGCCACTACCCTCTCCAGGCTGGAAGGCTCAGGACACAGATCTATCAACAGGAGAGACCAAGCCTGAGCCACTCACATGTCATCATTCCTCAGGGTTACCTGCTGATGACTTGGCTGCAGGTTGACTACATTGGACTCCTGCCTCTCTAAAAGAATAATGCTTCACCCTTACTGGAGCAGATATATTTCTGTCTGTGGAGTTATATTTGCTTCATATAATGCTTATCCCAAAACCACAATATCACAGAATGCCTTACATGCAGTTGGAGAGTCCTTTATTCACTATCATGTTATTGAACACACTATTGCATCTGACCAACAAACTTATTTCAAAGTCAGGGAAGTATGACAGTGGGTCCACAAAGTGTGTTACACAATTTATATCTGGAGGGCAGGAGATCCTTTAGGGTATCTATTGGTTCTACAAGTTTTATATTAAAGAGTACTCGAAAATGCAATAGCCTAATCCATACAGAGTGACAAAGGGCACAGATATATCAGAAATAAAAGTATGGGTCACTCTTCTAGGAAAAGGTTTACAATTTGCTGAGGGAACAGTAGAGGAGGATAAAGGAAGTACAAAATGAGTACTAGAGGAAGGTAGTTATAAATATCAGCTAAGGCCACATGACTAGCTGCACAAAACAGTATACTATCATGACTGAATTAGTTTTATTTTCTTAATAATGCATTTATGTGTATATTTTTGTTTTCATCATCAATTTCTTTGTCAGGTGATATAACACCAACATAGAGAACATGAATGGTAATCATATTGAAGTTCAATATAACAGAAAAATGTTCTTTGAAAGACACCACCACCTATTCGTCATTTATAATATATTTGCAGTTGTCCAGGCCTCATACTTAGTAGTGGGATACTATATGAATTGAACATGTGCAGTTCTTGTGAATGATGAGAAAATTTTTGTGCATTCATGCAATCATCAGTTCTTTTGTGTTTTGATGATACTGTTTCCTTGAAGTTACCCAACACCTTGGTCCCTTATATTGATTGACATGTTTTCTCAAGCAGATCTCTAATTCTTGAGTGATATTGTTCCTCTATAGAAACTGGTGGTAAGGAGATAGTCCTGAAGACAATGTTGACTTAATTCATCAGACGTAGACTGGTTCCCAACTGGAAGCCTTACCTCTGATGCCTTGATTTCAAGTTGCTAGAGAGTACACAACATGCTACCAGACGAAAAAGTAAAGGGAATAAAGACTGAGTGTGACTCACACCATATAGACTCCTTCAATTCTACATGTACACTTAAAAACAAGCAATGTACCCTCTTATATTATTTTCCCTGATCCAATGATCATGGAAAAGTGAAGAAGATAGTGGGAAAGACCTTGAGAATCAAAAAGTAAGAATCTTGCCTGTGAACATAAATCTTCTAGAAAGAGCATAGGTAGACCATGAAGTCAAACCAATACTACCCCCACCATATGATCTCAAGAAGGAACACAACAGTGAGCATACCAAACTTGATGGAAGAATGTTTCCAAACTTTTAGCCTGCATAAGCATTTGCAGGAAAATGTAAATCAGAGAATATAAGTGGTTGACATAGCCAAGAAAGGGAAAAAAGATTAGCCATGTATTACCAAATGATAAGCAATCAGAATATAAACCAATGCAATTAATTAAATAAGAGGCCATGTACACTTTAGGATTTCAGGAAGGGGTACAAAGGATATTGTAGAAAAGAAAAATGTAAAGAAAGAACAATGAAACTATAATGTAAAAAACAAATTACAAAATAGCAGTTAAAAATAAAGCAACAAACAATACTTTGAGGGGAAAATGACACTGAGTTCAACAATAGATGTTCAAAAACAATAATGTGTGTCTTTGTGTGTGTCTGTTTTCATGTGTGTAATATCAAACTCAAGTAAGATTTAGTTACTCCTACTCATATAAAATTTATAATGATGCCCTTCATCTAGAGTGAATTACATATTCACAGACTTCACTGACTTTATTATGATAAAGGTATTGTGTATGATATCATTCTCACTATTGATATTTCTCACTAAATGAAACTCATTCATTTCATATTAAAATGGTGTGTTTTGATATGAAATACAAGAGCCTTATATTGCAGACACAATCTGAACCCCATGGTCCTTTTCATATACTGTACTCTTCTTAATATGTTATCTGATATTCTTAACATCTTTATAATACATTGTAAAGCTACTCAAAATCCTGATCCTCTGTGATGGCCATCAGCAAGATTCAATGCTGTCACCATGCTCCACACTCTACTAACATTCACCCTCGTCTCTCCTATTCAATTTTTTATTGTATCAGTAATTTATGATATTCCAAATTCCTAATGAGGCAATTTACCATTTTGCTAATGTCTTATTTTCTGTTGCTGTAACAAAACACAATGGTCAAAAAGAACATATGAGAAAAGTGTTGATTTATCTATATACCTTGGTCATAGTTAATTGAAAGAAGCCAAGACAAGAACATGGATGCAGGGCCCAATTAGGGTCCATGGCATAATGCTTATTGCTGCCATCATATCTATGTTGTCTACAATGCTATTTCTTATATGCCCACAACAACTTGCCTAGAGGTGGAACTGTCCACAAACAGTAGGATCACTTTATATTAATCAATAATTAAGAACATGGTGTACACACATACACATGTCAAAATGATGGCAGCCATTCCCCAATTGAGATTCCCTGTTCTCAAAATTTAGGTTTGTATCTCATGACTGAACTCATTTTCCACCAAGCCTTAATCATTGGTATTTCATTATGCAGTGTTATCCTGCTGTGTCATTAAGATCTTAGGATATTACTTAATTTTTTTGTATAATTCAGTAGTACTTCTGTTATGACAAAGTAGAAAGAGGTTGAGTACCATCTAAGACTTAAAACTATCAAAGTTTCAATAATGAAATTTAGCTTTGTACTTCTGAAGAAAATTTGAATCTGGTCTAATTAAAATAACATAACATTTTGGGACAAATATACACCCTAGCAACCCTGCACTAGAAGCCAAGATGGAGAAGACCTCCACAACTACCATGGCCTTCCCTCTTGTGCTGTGGTAGACAGGGAGGAAGGTGATCCAGACACTGCAGAACATCAGCATGCTGAAAGTTAGGAACTTGGCTTCATTGAATCTGTCAGGAAGGTTCCTAGCCAGAAAAGCCACAGTGAAGCTCCCAAGAGCCAATGAACCCAAGTATCCAAGGACAAAGTGGAAGGCAATGACAGAGCCTTTGTTGCAAATAATGATGATCTTCCCATGTTCTGATTGTATATCTCTGTCAACAAAGGGAGGAGATGTTACCAGCCAGATTCCACAGAGAACAATTTGCATTAGGGTACAAATTGGGATGACCAACTTAGGTGCCCCAGCTGCCAGCATCCCACTCATCCTATTTCCTGGAATAGTGAGCTTGAAAGCCATGACCACAGTTATAGTTTTGGCCAACACTGTAGAAACAGCCCCTGTGAAAAATATTCCAAATGTGGTCTGCTGCAGGAGGCAGGTGGCCTGGTTGGGATGTCCAATGAAGAGCAATGAGCAGAGAAAGCACAAGATGAGAAAAATGAGGAGGATGTAACTGAGAATCCGGTTATTGGCCTTCACAATGGGAGTATCCTTGTACTTCACAAAAGTGATGAATACTAGAACCGTGAGCACAGAGAAGCACAGGGCCATGCAGCCTAGAACCATCCCCACTGGATCTTCATAAGCCAAAAATGATATAGCTCTTTGCAGGCAGTGGGTTTGCTGTAAGTTGGCATACTTATCATCTGGACACCTTACACACTGCTCCATATCTGCTGGAGAAAAACAAACCTTCAGAAGATCTCATAGTTATATGCTTAATAACTGAGTACTTTGATTACTCAGAAGATACCTCAAAAATATTTTCTTGTTGAGGATTTATTTCTTTCCTTATTGCTGTAGGGACCAGTAAATTAAGGCTGCTCTGTACTATCCTATGCTTGGTGATGAAACAACATACCATCTTAGGGAATGGAAGAGAAAAATTACTTATTAATTAAACACACAGCTGGTGGGAGAGCAAACTTATGTGTCCATTTTCCTAATGTTTTAATTTCTATTGCTTTAACAAAACACCTAGTCAAAAGAAACATATGAGAAAAGTGTTGATTTCTCTATATACCTTGGTCAGAGATAATTGAAAGAAGTCAAGACAACAGCATGGATACAGGATCCAATTAGAGATGTTTATAAGAAATTCAGGGATTTGGGATTGAGCAGAGACTGATGAAAAGGCCACCCAGTAACAGGCCTATCTTGAGATGGATCCCATTGGCAAACACCATTCCCTGAGACTATTAATGGTACTCTGTTGTACTTGCAGGTGGGAGTATCGCATGGCTATCATCTTAGGGGCTCTACACAGCAGCTTACTGAAACAGATGCAGACAGCAAGAGTCAAACTTTGCATGGTGCTTTGGGACTATTATGGAAGCACAAGAGCAAGGATTTCAGTCCCTAAAGGGATAGAATCTCCACAGTAAGGTCAATGGAATCAACTAACCTGGACTTTTAGGGCTCTTGGAGACAGAACCTCCTACCAAACTACATACACAGGCTGGACATATGTCTCTCTGCACATATGTAGCAGATACTCAGCTCAGGCTTCATATGGGCCTTGAACACCTGGAGCAATGGGCTATCCCAAAAGCTGATGCCTGCATTTAAGATATGTATATCTATCTGGGATGCCTTATCTGAACTCAGTGGGAGCAGAAGCACCTAGTCTCAAACAGATTTGAAGTGCCAATGTGAGGGGAATAATATAAAAATTAAATGGTTACAAATGATTCTCCCCCTAAAAGTTTTCTGCAAAATATAAAATCAAAACCATCATGTGTAGGAAGCTGCGGCTTGTGCTGGCAGAATTTGCCATTATAAGATGGAGCTGGCATCCGGTGCTCCTCCTAGTAAACAAGTAAACTGCACATGTGCTATGGTAAAAGCGCGCCAAAGTCAAAGCCCATCCCAGGGTGTTTTGGCGGGCAACGAGTAAGCAGCCAATCAGAAATGAACATGCCGCTCTAAGGGTATATAAGCAGTGTCTTTTCTGGGCCTGGGGTCTTCCTCTTTACATTGGAATAAAGGTTTGCTGCAGAAGGATCCTGGTGTGTTGCCGTGTCTTCCTTGCTGGCGAGGTGGGCACACGTCACAATTATGTTCTGAAAACAATGAGTTTGTAGAAGATATTGCAGGTTATTGGCAGGCTCCCAAAATGTTGATATCATTCAAAAGATTAAATTCTGAAACACACAGATTTTAGGTCTTTCATTTCTATGTAGGCCTTTTTACATTTCTACTTTGGAAAAAGAGGATACTGGAATTCAGCAATTTTTTTCTGCATGGAAGGATGTACCTGTTTCATTGGAAACTTCATTTTCTGGGCAATGGGCACAATCAAAGCAGCAGTCTGCTCTTTGTTTGTGATAAATTTTCCTGAATCCAGCAGGGCATGTCTCACTACACATGGAGGTGGTAACCTGAGGATATATATAATAATTTACGTATTCATCAAATATATATATATATATATATTTACATGCATTTGTAACAAAATTTTTTGGTTTATATGTAGCTACAT
>NW_021604945.1:0-7038 GCF_004785775.1 Grammomys surdaster
AGAGAGGGGTTGATGCTCACAGGTGAAGTTAAGATAGACAGGAATAGAAACAGAGATTTGACATTCTTGGTCAGGGTGGTCTGCAGACCCAATCACCTAGTTCTTGCCATCACAGGTTTTCTTAGCAGAAAAATGTCAATGCTGGTTGTTAGGGAGAGAATTAGAGGGTTGAGTGATGGTGGGGTGGGCCTGCAAAATAACAAAGACTGCCATTAAAATAGCATAGAGAGCGGCTTGAGGACACATGCATTGTGCAGTTGCTACCAGGTCCTGAATGTCCTACCAGGTGATCTTGTTCCCTGGTCACAGGAGTCTCCTGGGTCTCTTCCTTCCCTTTCCCACCAGCAATAGATGGACCACCTTCTAGGTGGGTGGGAAGGTGTCACATGTTTTGCCTGTATCCAGATAGCCAGAGGCTGATCCTGTGGGAATATACAAAATGTTAGCCCATCGTGAGGAGGTCAGATACTTTCCAGATCCCAGGTGTGGAGCGCAGAGACACACCTGAATGGAGTACTCTGCTGGCTGTGCTGCTTGACGGGCTCCCATGGAAAGGACTCCCTGGCCAAAAAGCTCATCAAAGCCCCATATGATTTCATCTTAGCCTTGACTCCACCCGAATCATTAGAGGCATTCATCCTGGAAGAGGGCCTCCTGCTGTAAAACAAATCGGGCTGGACAGGGAAGAGTGACAGATGTCCTACCTATCCTGGGATGTGTTTACAGTGGCAACTTGACTTTGGAGGAGGGATTTGCTCAAAGGAACATGGCTGCTGGCCTCCTTGACTGCCTGTCTGAGCTCTCTTTTAAGTTTGTAGCTTGATAGGGGTACCAACTAATTGACTTAGCCCAGGTGAGGTGAACATTGACTGGCGAATACCTGAAATAACAAACTCATGGCTTGTGGTTTACTCTTCTCCCCAGGGTTATTGGCCACCAGGAGGATAAAAGGGGCAGAGTCAAAAAATGGGGTTTTCCACAGCCCGTGAGTATTATGGAGATGCCATACTTATCTCTGGGATCAGTTTCAGAGAGGCAACCCAACTTTATTCAGGGTGAATCAAGTTTTGTGGATAGCAGCAGGTATTTCTAGGGTGTCTTGGTTACAGCTTAGGATACCAATGTGTGTTTGCATGGTGAGGCAGTTCAGGAGTTTCAGGTGCTTGCTGGATGGATTCTTATTGGGAGCAAGCTGAGCCTGTAATCTCACCCAAAGCATGTGACATTATACAGGTAGAGGTTTGTGTGGCCAAATACCATTGACCAGGCCAGGGGTGCTGGAAAATTCATCTACATAATCAGAAGTTGTAGGGCCCGGAGGTGGGGGGAACCTTACAAGTGTGGGTCTCCCTTTCCTCATGGGTCATCGGTCACCAGTCCATTAGGGTGAGGGGAGCAGAAACAGGGTACAGGGTTCTTATGGCCATGAGTATGATGGAATGACTACCAGCATCAAAAAGAGGCTGTAGAAGTTCTGTACGGATAGGCAGCCATGGCCGGAGCCATCAGCATCTGGAAGAATACTAGAACTGGCTATGAGAATGGACTGAGGTTAAAGAAATGTCCGTTCCCAAGGTGATGGAGGCATGAGTTGGCATTCTGCCTCACCTCTGGGGTGTGTGGACATTGCACGAGCAGACAAAATGGAAAGGCGCTAGGCTACGCTCCATCCTCTCTGCCATGGCAGTGCCAGGCTTGCTAAATCCCAACACCAGTTCCCAGATTTTTTGTTCTGCCTCCCATGGGGTGTGATAATGCTTCTGGGCACTCGAAATGCGGAGTGCTAGACTGCATTTACCCTGTGCCACCCTGGTACCGTCTAGCAAAGTGCTGATACACTGTTCAGGGGATGGGAGATCACAGCCTTAGATGTGGGAGGCTGAAGTTGGGGTCCCGACTTCCAGGTCTCCAGTTGCTGCTGGAAAGCAGAGAGCTGAGAACAGAGAAGATTCAGGGGCTCAGGATGTACCTGGGGCTGGGGGCTCACAAACTCTTGGACATCCTGACTTTGCTGGGTCACAAGGAGTTGGGACCGAATTTCGGTCAGTGAACAGAGGAACCTGGGGCTGGGGGTAGGAGAACTCTGGCTTGACTCTGTGGTGATGAGTGCAGGAGCACAGAGGGGCCTTCTGCCAGGATTAGATGGTGCGACTCTGTAAATAAAGCCCTCCTCCATATTTCCATGTGGTTCTTAATGAAAGACACAAGTCCTTGGTTCTAAACTGTTTATTGATTGCTCCTCATGGAAAATGGGTGCATACCATATGCTCAGAGTGGACCAAAGATTAAGTACCTTTTGCAGGAAGAAATGTCAGGGAAGGGATGCTTATTGGCTAAAACCTCAGGGCCTATAGACACCTCATTAGCATGGAAAACTCTGATCTGGGATACATTAGGTAGGGAGTGTGGTCCCGAGGCAGGGGCCTGGCTGGGAGCAGGAAAAGCTCCTACCTTCCTCTTAGAGGTTCCAGGGCTTCCAACCTGGTCAATTGCACCAAGTTTCCTGACACTGTCCACTACTCCACAATGCCTTTTCTTTTTTATAGAGGAGAGGCATCATTGGAGCGACTGTCTCTTATGTTATCTGCAGTGAAAATTTCGGGTCAGGTGGGGTAAGCATCAAAATAAAACACAACATAAGCCAGAGGGTTAGCACAAGATAAGCCAGAGGGGTAAAGAAGGGTGGGGGCTGGGAAGACAAGGGGTTACTGAAACAAATATTTAGTGGACTAAAACTGAGAGTGAGTTTGTATAGAGTTTGTGAAGGTACTAACATCGGTTTTAAACAACATCTATATAGACATCATGAAAGTTTCCCCGGGTTTGGTAGCCATTAGGCTCTGGCAAGAGAGTTTATCTGTCACTGGAAGGTCCCAAGACTGTCATCATCTGCTTGTCTCAGAAGTCTTCAGTTAGATGATATGTCTGGACAAAGGCAGCATTGCCCCAAGCAGATCCAAGGAGATCTTGGGTAGCTCTCTGTCTGGGTCTCCTGGCCTGTGGTGCCAGCACTGTCTTTTTCCCTTTTGCAGAGATAAACCTGTAGATTAATCACAACAGGGGAGCAGAAACCCAGCAGGGGGATGTCTGCATAGGGTGGGTAGTATATGTTAAGCCTGTAACAATCTCCTTGGGACCATATCATGGTCTGTTGTAATATCCTAGAAAAAAGGCAAGGGTGTTTGAGGAATTTAGTCCTGGATGGAATTCTTTAAGTGGGGAATTAACTGTGTTGTATTAAGGAAAGCAGAGGGAAGAGTTGAGGATTTATCTGCTTTGTATGGATGAAGAAGAAAATATGTTAATTATGAACCAGGGATAGGCAGTAACAGCTTGTCTGTAAAAGGGGACTGGTTGTTAAGGCTTAAATAATGGTTATTAATGTAGTTGGTTTGACCTGTGGGAATAGATTAAATATGATTTTTGAAGTTTAAAAGAAATTTTAAGACAATGTTAGGTATTCCTGTTAGGGAGAAGCATGAAAATTTTGAGTTAAAAGGCATGAACATTGTTTCAGGTGTTCCTGTTAGGGAGAAGAACAAGCATTTAAACAAAGAAATCTGAAAATTTTGGGGTTAAGGGTTTCAGAGGTGTGTGTGTTTTCCTTTCAATTCTCACCTACTGCCTTTGCTTGACAGGCCCCTTTTGCCTACATGGAGGGCACCTCCTGCTGTGGTGTGGCAATGCTACTGGGCAGGTGAAACTGGGCAGGTGAAACTTGCGATGGCTGGACTCCATTCACTCTGTGCTGCCATCACGTGCTGGGCTCCAGTGAAGTAGGAAAACAGTCTGAGAAATGGGAGGCCAAAGCTGGAGTCCCCTGACTCTCAGGTGTCCAGTCAAACTGTGGAGGAGCAAAGAATGGAGGAGGCCCCCAGGCTGAGGACATGCTTGGAAACAGGAGGCTCCCAAACTACTGGACGTCCAGATGCTGCTAGGTCACAGGGAGGTGGGAACAGAGTTGAGCCCTCAGGCTGAGGAGCAAGAGGGGAGTGGGGGTGGAGACTCCAGCTTGGATGAGAGGTGGAGAATCTGGTGGAGAGTCTGGGAGTGCAGAGGGGCCTTCTGTGGCTCCATATGACAAACCCTTCTCCCACAGCAGTTCTTGATAAGAGACAGTCCTTACTTGTCCAAGCTGTTTATTGGCAATGGAAAATGGATGCATACCACTTACTCAGGGGTGGACCAGAGATTAAATGCCTTTTGCAGGAAGGAATGTCCTGGGAAGGGAAGCATATTGGCTAAACCCTCAGGGCCTCTAGATACCTCAGTAGCATGGAGACCTCTGTGCTCTGTGACTAGTTGTCACAGTCCTCATGTGGGGTGCCTTGGTCACATGTTCCAGGACAGAAACTGGGTCAGGAGTAGAAGAAAAAGCTTCAGTTCTCAGTTAGAGTTACCAGGGTTTCTGAATCCATTCAACCTTCCCACAGTTCCACTTGTTCTACAGAGGTGATGGATTAGATCTTATTCAGGGCTATTTGGAATCTTATTTTGCTAGAGAGAAGAAAAATAAGTCTTTGTGGTCATGGTGAAGTTTTTTGATCTCCCAAGGCCAAGATATCATCCATATAATAATGTGTATTTCCTTTTCTAAATAGTTTCAAGGTGGTAGCAACCAATCCCTGGTATATAATGGAGATGTTGGCCATCCCTTGGGGGAAGACTCTCCATTCAAATCAGGAGTTGTTAATTCGGGGGACTTTTGAAAAGGCAAAACATTGACAGTCTTTGGTGTATATGAGAATAGAGAAAAAACAGTCCTTAATATCTATGACCAATAGTGGAGTACTGGCCTGAGTTGCAAAGACAAGGGAAGTGGGAATCCACTGAGTGGATTCCCAGATCCTAGTGGTCTGGTTGATAGCTTGTGGGTCTTATAATAGCTGCCATCGCCTGGAGTTCCTTTATATTGCAAGTATGGGAGTATTCCAGGGGCTACAGGAAGGACAAATATATTGGAGTATGAGCTAAGTTAAGAACTTCTCATTTCTCCCCGGGTAAAGGCCACTGTTAAACCAAGCAGGCTCCTCTGAGACACAGTGCAGGCAGGGAATATCAAACCTAACAGTGGCTCTTAAAACTGGGGGTGACCCCTGGGAGGGTGTTTGTCGGTCCTCTATCTAGGTGCACACACTTTCCATGTTACTTGAGAGGACCACATTTAGGGCTTCTAAGATATCTCTCCCCAACAGGTTGATGGCCTTGTCCAAGGTAAGAGGTCTGATAAGGCCAATGGCACCACCTGGATCCTCCCATTTGAAGACCTCTTTTGTGGTATACACCTGGGAGGAGCCTTCTATGCCCATTAGTTGTGGTCCAGGGATTAGTCCCAATGCTATGTGACCTTGAATCAGAGTCCTGTCTGCTCCGGTGTCAGTTAGACATTTAAATGGTTCTCCTGCAATATTTATATTGAGTTTGGGGTATGAGCCTTCAAAAATATTAATAACTCACAAGATATGGTTATAGGTTTTCTGTCTTATTGTTTGGGCTGTGGATTGCCCTTTTTGGAGTTTAAAGGCAAAATGGGCTTGCCTATTGATGTCTTTATCATATTTAGAAGGGCAATACTTTTTCCAATGAAATCCTTTAAGGCATCGAGGAAAAATACTTTTAGCATGTGCAGCTTCCCTGTCCTTAGATGGGGCAGAGTTGGGACACTCACCTTTCAACTGTCCCTCCTTTTTACCTTTAAAACATTCTACTTTGCTGGGCAGTGGTGGCGCAGGCCTTTAATCCCAGCACTTGAGAGGCAGAGGCAGGCGGATTTCTGAGTTCGTGGCCAGCCTGGACTACAAAGTGAGTTCCAGAACAGCCAGGGCCACACAGAGAAACCCTGTCTCGAAAAACCAAACACACACACACACACACACACACACACACACACACACGTTCTACTTCTGTTTTAAGATCATCTGTGAAGGCCTTGGCAAAGGAGGCAGCCATATAGGAAGGGGTCCCAATGTCTTCAGTGGCAAGAATCCATTGTTCATAATGTTCATTTTCCAAGGCCTGACACAACCAGTGTTCCAAATTCAAGTCTTCCCAAATTATACTTTTAAGGAGACTTCTCTACCCATAGAATCAGGGATTTTTATTTCCAGGCTCAGGTTTGTTCTAAGAACAAAGTCAGAGAAATTTTTGTGTTCTAGGTTCACTTCACTCTGCATCCTACTTCACTTGAGCCCAGAACGTGATGGCAGCACAGAGTGAATGGAGTTCAGCATCGCAAGTTTCACCTGCCCAGTTTCACCTGCCCAGTAGCATTGCCACACCACAGCAGGAGGTGCCCTCCATGTAGGCAAAAGGGGCCTGTCAAGCAAAGGCAGTAGGTGAGAACTGAAAGGAAAACACACACACCTCTGAAACCCTTAACCCAAAAATTTTCAGATTTCTTTGTTTAAATGCTAGTTCTAAGAACAAAGTCAGAGAGGGTTTGCTCAGGTCTCTGGAGACGTGGAGAAGCAAGGAATCCCAGTCTTAGGATGCAGAATCTAGGGTTATGTGATCCCAGGCCCAAAGAGCACAAGGGCATACTTAGTCAAAGTACTCCAGAGGTTGGGTAGCCTGTTGTACTGAGGAGAAGCTATCTTGGCCCAAAAGCTCTTTGAAGCCCCAACGGATAGTTTGTTGGTTTTGTTTTGATTTTTCCTGATCTGTTGCAGACATTCGTCTCTATAAAGAGCCTCCCATTGAATGAACAGATGGGGAGACAAGGAGAACCACCATTCCTGAGGTGTATTAAGGGCTTCACAAAAGCTCAGGAGAATGGATTTGGTCCAAGGGGCATGAATACCATCCATCCTCTTGAACTGCTTGCCTAAGCTCTTTTAATTGGTTGGTCTGGTAGTCCTGGGGTGGAGATCAAGTGGGTTGAACATTAACAGGGAAGGCCAAGGTGTTATTTCCATTGTGGGCAAGTTCAGAGGTGTCTCTAATCTCGAATAACTGTTCAGTAGTCTGTAGAGGGGTAGAAGGCACAGAGCCTTCAACAGTTTCTTGAGTGTCCTTATGGTGAGGCAGGAAGGTTAATTT
>NW_021604945.1:7048-11057 GCF_004785775.1 Grammomys surdaster
TTGGCCAATATGAAAACCTGCCTCAATGACTTAATAAATGCTTTTTAAATTGATGTCTCATTCAGCCTACACACCACAATTTCAGTTTGCAAATCAATAGAAGACTACAAAGTGTCACTTTCCTTAGCTTTCTCACATCTAATTTTGGATCTTCACAATGCTAAAGCAGTAGTGAACAGGCAGGACTCCTGGGTGCTCATTAGAAACCTAAGCCTGGTTTTAGGGACTCTCCAGTGAGACAAAATGTTTCAACAATATGGAGCACAGAGGTTAGGCATTTAATACCTTGCACCAAAGTGCCGGGATGCTCAGATTTTCTACCAGGGCAAAAATCCAGACAGGCTGGGTCTGTGTCAGAGGAAGGGTAATCCAGTCTCTGTGGGCACAGAGCTCCCTGCTCTCGTACGACGCCCTCAAAACTTTAAAAAAGCACAAAACAAAAAGCCCAGCCTCTGTGCCAAGCGACATTTGAAGGATACGTGCGGTGAGGGCAAGGCTGTGTAGACGACATTCTTGCTAATACTGGAATTATCCTGCTACTTTCCGATCCCTGATCTCATTCGCTTCCTAAATAGGTGATATCCCTGTCACTGGACTACAGGGCAGGCGAGAGTCCGCAGCATGCCCAGGACCCAGGGATGTTGGGATACCTCGCCTTCCCCCAAAAGAACAAATCCGGGCTGAGGGAAGCTGATGGCTGTCCCACACTGAAGGGACCTGCACCTGGCAGGGACCAGCGCACCCGCTGAGAGTAGTGGGGATCTCAGAGGCCACCTGGTGGGATCTTGTGATCTTCAAGGCAGAGAGTACTCACCAGGAGCACGCTGCGGTGGAACAGCAGGGCGCCAGGGTGGAACGGGGGTTTAAAACCGTCCAGACTTTGAACACTGGTGCCCTTCTTGCCTGCCCCTTCCCAGGTTCCCACCTGACTCCAGCACCTGCCCTCGAGCGGCCCCTGATGGCACCAGAGCCTCCCAACCTGCCCCTACCCGAGGTCAGCAGTCCCACTCACTGTCCTGACTTCAGAATCTGTCACCTCGCTGAAGGGTGGAGGAGCATCTTGGTACCACCACAGGGTGGGCATTTCTTTTTCTTCTCCCCGTGCTTCTTAGTCATATATTGAATTCGTTACTATTCCACATCCTTTTGTGCTAATTTTTATTTGAAGACCCATATATAAAGGCCCATATGTAAAGGAACTTGATCCTCTTAAGGAAACTGTAACATCATGGAGATGTGAGCACTCTCTTAAGAGAAGCTGGTGCAAGGGAAGACCCCAAGCCTAGAAATTGCTCAATTGGCTTTGCACTTCCAGTGCTGCCCAAGATCTATAAACATCTTGCCCTCAAAGCCCCGTCTGTGACCCAGGAGGCATCTGTGCCTGACACAATCAGCCATTGTTATTTGGGGGGGGGGGCAGGTTTCCTTGTTTTTTTGTTTTGTTTGTTTTTGTTTCGTTTTATTTTTGTTTCCCCCTACCACACCTCAGCCTCCAGATGGTGTGTCTCCATGTAGTCCAGGCTGTCCTGGCGCTCCCTTTTAGACCGGGCTGGACTCAAACTCACAGATCCTATGCATAAACTCACAGGCCTTTGCCTCCCCAGTACTGGATTAAAAGCATGAGCCACCACCCTGTGGGGTGGGTCCTCTTTACTAAAAGCAACTGTCCTTCTAACATGGGAAGACAGAAACCAAAAATGAGTGACAAAGGAGTAGGGAGAGATGCGACTACATGCTCAGGAATGCCCAGGACTGTGACCACTGTGTTGGAAGACACAGGAAGGATTCCTTTCAGTGAGTTTCAGAGGTGGTCCAACTGATACCTTGATTTTGGACTTTTGGTTGCCAGTCCTGAGCTAGCATTTTTTTGGTGAAAGCCACTAAGGGCTTTGCTAAAGCAGTCCAGGAAACTAACACAGTGACTGACAAGAAGGGGTTGAGTCCTCCCAGTGGTTAAGGCTAGCATCTCCTAAGGACCCTCGTTTCCCTTCCCACTGCTGTTCCTGCTATGTGCACTTGCAGCTACCTCAGTAGATGACTGTGGAATTACTCAGGTGGTGAGGAACACCAGGATGCACATCTCAGTCATGAATGCCCGAGGTTAGTGACTTTTTTGCTAGACATTTGTAAACTCATAAGGCAAACCAATGTTCCCATCACCTAAAGAGCTTACATTCTGTTCTAAAGCAGGAATTCGCCAGAGGGAAAACTACGGGGAAGAGTTAGGATTGGGAAGCAGGAAACCAGGTAATTCCATGATTCCTCTAGGGTGATCTACAAGCCAAAGAAACACTGCGGGGGCCACACCCCGGGCCCCCTGCCCTGTTCTTATTTACACATATTTACTTTTACCCACAATTTCTCCCAGGAATTTTGAAACTTGAGGTGTTCTACTAAATGGAGTTGAGACCATTTGAGTTAAAAGGATGAATTTGTTTTTTGTGTCAAAAACTATAACTGGTGGTTGTAGGTGTGTATGTGTTATTTTCCCATTGTGTGAAAACCACTATGGCCAAGATAACCTATAGGAGAGCTTATGTGGGCTTGTGGTTCCTGAGTCCATGATGGAGGAGAAGGCATGGCAGGAGGAACAGGAAGCTGAGGGCTCACACCTTGAACTGGAAGCACAAAGCAGACAGAGAGATTTAGGAATCACACAAGTCTTTAAACTCTTAAAGCCCATCTCTAGAGCCAACTTCTTCCAAGATCATTCCTCCTAAGCCTCCCCAAACAGTGCCACTGAGTGGGCACCAAGCAGTCTAAGCCTCCCCAAACAGTGCCACTGAGTGGGCACCAAGCAGTCCAATGCCTGAGACTATAAGAGACATTCCTCATCCAAACCAAGATCTTACTTTTGGAAGCAGAACTGAACCTGAGGGCATATCAGAAGCAGAGTTGTCCTGAGGGGACAGTGAGCACTGGAGAAGAACTTTCTTCTTCAATGAGAGCCAAGAATTCTGCTCAGAGCCTGGAGTAGATTTGAATAAAGGAAGATGACACTGTGTTCTGGGAGCCTACAACCCAGCACTCAGGAAGAGGCAGGGCAGTCTGAAGATCAAGGCCAACCTAGTTACTTAGCAAGATCTGGCTCACCTGACAAAAGAAGAAATGTCACCAAGGAATACTCTGTCATTTATATGCTAAGGCAGTGGTTCTCGACCTTCCTAACACTGCAACCCTCTAATACAGTTCCTCATGTTGTGATGACCCCCACCCATAAAATTGTTTTCTTGCTACTTCATAACTGTATTTTGTGTTATGATTCATAATGTAAATATCTGATAAGCAGGATGTCTGCTATCCCTCAAAGGGACTGAGACCCCCAGACTGACAACCACTGTGCTACAGTAACTGAGTACTCATATCGTAGGGCCCAGCAATGTTTTATTTTTCAGGGCCTTGATCTGGCAAGGTACGATTTCTGTCACAGAGGTTACAACCTCACCCCTCAAATACCCTCTCTTGGTAGGCGTAATCTTCACTTACTCAGTGAACTATGTTGCCTTGGGGTTTCCATTGCAATAAAGAGATATTATGACCAAGGCAACTTTTATAAGGACAACATTTAATTGGAGGTGGCTTACAGGTTCATTGGTTCAGACCATTATCATCAAGGCAGGAACATAGCAGCCTCAGGGCAAGCCTAGCACCGGAGGAGCTGAGGGTTCTACACCTTCATCCAAAGGAAGCCAGGAGCAGACTGTTTTCTAGGCAGCTAGGAGAGACTGAGAGCCCACCTCCAAAGTAATACACTTCCTCCAACAAGGCCACATCTCCTAATAGTGCCACTCCCTGGCCAAGCATGTTCAAACTACTACATATGTGTAGAGCAGGGATCTCAGGGCATTGGCGGTGTTTGGCATTGTGTTAGACTCAGGGACGGTCTGTCCCCAGTTCCACCTTCTGCTAGATCAGAGGTTAATGTTACTGTTTCCCTTAATTACTCTCCACCTTATGTTTTGAGACAAGTTCTGTCACTGAACCTGGATCTTGCTGGTTCAGCTAGACT
>NW_021604945.1:11067-14626 GCF_004785775.1 Grammomys surdaster
AAAATAGGTTTGATTTATATTCCTTCTCTTGAAGAAACAACCCTGTATGCTTAACATCCCAGGCTCCCCTAATGCATGCCTATGAGTACAAAGACCACCATGCCCCCTATACCTCCCTTGCACTGGTATTAGAGACAAGTGCCTCTGTAAAAAATGTCCCTCCCCCCTTTAACATGGGTGCTAATTTTGAAACCCAGTCCTCATGCTTGAACAGCAAATGCTTTACTGATTAAACCAACACTGAAGCCCCTCATTTTATTTTTAAATAAAAAACAACATGAACAGGCAGCCTTCTTGACACTCCTTCAATGGAGACTGACTTTGTCTCAAGGTATCTCTTCCTACTTCTAATTGTACCTAGAAGATGGAGAGGTGGGCTGGAGAAGAGAATCACACTTGCCACTGATTCAACCTGAAGATATATTGTTGCAACTATCAACTTATCGACTGCTCAGAATAATCAGAAAGTAACAGGCCTGGGGACAGAGACAGAAGAAGAAGACAAGTGTGCAGTGAGGCGGCTCAGTGGGTCAGTACTTGCTGAGTTCAATCCCAGAAGCCAAGGAAGAGTGGAAGGAGAAGAACAATACCTCAAAGTTTTCCTCTGATCCGCCCGCATATGTACATTGTAGCATGTGCTTTTCTAAACACACAGACACACAAAGGCACACACACACACACACACACACACACACACACACACACACACTGTTAGCATTTTGTCTAAGCTCCGCCCCAGAGTTACCTGGCAACAGCCAGCTATGCCTGACTTACTATAAAAGGGGCTTGTCCCTCCTCTCTCTGTGTTGCTCCTTTCTTGCTCTTGCTTTCCTGTTCCTGCTCTCTCCTGAATTCCCTTCCCCCCATCTCGATGTCCTCTTGCCAACCTCTACCCCCCACCCATCTGCCTTTCTACCCTCTTAACTCCCCTCACCATGCCCTGAATAAACTCTATTCTATGCTATACTGTCTTATGGCTGGTCCCTCAGGGAGAAGGGATGCCTCAGCATGGGCCTGCCAAGGCACCCCCTTCAATCATACCTGACTACACCTACATAGAACATATACCCCCCTCTTTATCTTCTTATAAACACATCATATCATGCTGAAACTCGGATTTAGAAACGCTGCAGGTTTGCAACCCCCCTGCTATCACATGGACGTCCAACATTCACTAGACCAAACTTCAGAGAACTGGTAAGCCCCCTCCGCCACTGGTCAGAGAAAATGTCTTCATGGTCCCAGGGAAGAATTCTTGAGCTTGGAGCTATCCCTGTGCTGCCCTTGACGATGGAGACATTCAGTCTTTCCACTTACCCTCCTTCTAGGACATTTTCCCTTGGCTGAGATTTTCCTCTCTCCTTTTGGGACAGTTTCTTTCTCACTGCTGAGAATTCCAGGCTGAGCCTGGGTAAGCTGCTCTCTGTAGCTCAAGGACAATGGCCCAGAGCTAATCCACCAGCCCATCACTTGACAACCTGGTGGTCTAGCCTGTGCTAGACTTCTCTGATTATTAATCATGCCCTCAGGATGCTGGTAGGGGCAGGTAGTAACCCTATTCTCTCACCCATGGGTCTGTCTTGCCACCTTGCTTCTACTTACTGAGATGCCTTGGTCTAATTCACAGTAAGCAGAAACCAGTATCTCTACATTCCAACCATTTCAGTGTTACCATCAAGGGATCATGAGACATTGGAAAAAATATCTGCAGGATTCCTTAACAGTTGTTTTCACCATGGTCATTTGGGTCATTCTTATAAAACTTATGGTGTGTTCATAGATGCACATGCACACACACACTCAGTGAAGACTAGTGGACATTTGTGGGAGTTTGGTTCTCTCTACCTTGTGGGCTCCAAAGAAGTAACTCAGGTTTCTAGACTTGGCTGAAAGTATCATCTCCTGCTGACACATCCTGTTGTCTGAATATTTCAACCAAAGTATTTCATAAATTTTTAAGTTCTTTATCTGTATTTATGACATTTGGAAAATATATCCATACCTAAATCAATCAGACTCTCTCTCTCTCTCTCTCTCTGTCTCTCTCTGTCTCTCTCTTTCTTTTTGCACACACTCTCTTTCAATATATATATTTCTAAATATAGATTATAGATATAGAAATACCTGTGTAGATATACCTGTGGTTTACTGATACTGCATGTATTTTTTTCCACCCAAGCATGAAGATTTGCCTTAATAAAAATACACAAGAAAAAAAACGGTATTCGAGGAGGGAGCTGTGGGGAGGCTGGAGGTTTGAGTGACTTAAATGCCTCTATAGAGACACTTCTTTGGTTGTAGGCTACAACTCAGATGTAACTGAGTTCTTAATTTTCTTCCCAGAAAGCCCCTAGGGCTAATATTGTATCTAGGGCATTGCGCATGTTAGAGAAGTATTGTACCACTGAGTTATATTTCATGCCTATATCCCCATTCAACTACAACAATTACAGGGCAGGCTTTATGAAGGGTCTCAGTTGTTGATTTGGACATTCCAAAACTGGTCCTTGAGAATGGCTGAAAGAATGTTTTCAAAAATGGGAATGTTTAGCTGTCTGACAGAGAAAAGACACACATCAGACAACACAAGGCTAGTTAACATGGAATATGGAATTTGGATCAAGGACTAGTTCACATGGAATTGGAAATCTGGATCTAGGCCTA
The DNA here is from genome assembly GCF_004785775.1 of Grammomys surdaster. Classification (NCBI taxonomy): domain Eukaryota; kingdom Metazoa; phylum Chordata; class Mammalia; order Rodentia; family Muridae; genus Grammomys; species Grammomys surdaster. The sequence continues at coordinate 13,732 of NW_021604945.1, forward strand.
GTTAACATGGAATTGGAAATTTGGATCTAGGACTAGTTAACATGTAATATGAAGTTTTGATATAGGACTAGATAACATGGAATTGGAAATTTTCATCTAGAACTAGTTAACATGGAATATGACATTTTTCTCTAGGACTAGTTAACATGGAATTGGAAATTTGGATCTAGGACTAATGAACATAAAATTGGAAATTTGGATCTAGAACTAGTTAACATGGGATATGAAATTTTGATATAAAATTAGTTAACATCAAATTGGAAATTTGGATCTAGGACTAGTTAACATGGAATTGGAAATTTCAATCCAGGACTAGTTAACATTTAATATGAAATTTTAATCTAGGACTAGTTAACATGGAGTTGGAAATATTGATCTAGGACTAGTTAACAAAGAATTGGAAATTTGCTTTAATCCCAGCACGTGGGAGGCAGAGGCAGGCGGATTTCTGAGTTCGAGGCCAGCCTGGTCTACAGAGTGAGTTCCAGGACAGCCAGGGCTACACAGAGAAACCCTGTCTCGAAAAACCAAAAAAAAAAAAAAAAAGAATTGGAAATTTGGATCTAGTACTAGTTAACATGGAACTGGAAATTTTGATCTGGGAATAGTTGACATGGAATTGGAAATTTGGATCTAGGACTACTTAACATTAAATTGGAAATTACAATCTGGGACTAGTTAACATTGAGTTTTAACTTTCAGTATAGGATTACATTGAATTTGAAATAGCAATCTAGAACTAATTATCATCAAATAGAAAATTGCCATCTATGACTAGTTAAAGTTAGATTGTAAATTTTAATATAGGACTAGTTAAAATTGTATTCTAAATTTTAATACAGGACTAGATTATATTTTATTGGAAACTTTAATAAATGATTAGTTCAATCTTATT
>NW_021604946.1:0-5725 GCF_004785775.1 Grammomys surdaster
TCTCTCCTGCTGGACAGTGGTTCTCTACCTTTAGTGGTTACAAAAATCACCTGGGGACCTCATTACACTTGGAGACCCCTATGACTTCTCTCCAAGGGGATGGATGCTGTAGCAGATGACAGCCTAATGAGCTCCCTAGTCGACTCTAGTGTGGTTGGTTCACAGAAGCCATCAGTGCTAAGGGATGTGAGTGCTTTAAGAAGAGGGAATGACATGATCCAATTTAGTTTTTTAGGAAGAGAAGTCAGACAACTGTAGAGGGTGGACAGATTTTACTGGCAGGGGAAAAATGTAAGAGCCTCTTTTATTAAGAAGACCTGAAAAAAGAAGGACTTGGTAAGAATTACAAAAAGTCCAATTGTGCATGACCTCATAAATAATTATGGCTTCCTGATGGCCTGAGCCAGGAAGCATCACCAGTGTGCCTCTATTCTACCCAGGGTTTCTGTGCTGAAAAAGTGGCAATTCCCATGTCCCTGCAGGTGAGACTAGCTGTAAGCCTTGTTCTGTGTTGAGTAATGTTACTGGTGTTTTCTGCAGTTTCCAGAGCATCAGGGTTTGGAATGCTCACTGATTGGCCCCAGAAGCACCTGGCCCTTCCCAGACTGCAATAGACACAAGGAAGCAGCAGCAGCAGCAGCAGCAGCAACAGGAGAAGTAGGAGCAGCAGCAGGAGAAGTAGGAGCAGCAGCAGGAGGAGCAGCAGGAGAAGCAGCAGGAGAAGCAGGAGCAGCAGCAGCAGGAGGAGCAGCAGGAGCAGCAGCAGGAGCAGGAGTAGCAGCAGCAGCAGCAGCAGGAGCAGCAGCAGCAGGAGCAGCAGCAGGAGTAGCAGCAGCAGGAGCAGCAGTAGCAGCAGCAGAGGCAGAGTTAGCAAAGTCATGAGCACGCCAGCAGCCAGCTCTATGGACAAAACATCAATGTACACCAAATAGTTTGCAGTAGAGAGTGGGATCAGGGCATAGAGGAATCCACTTCCTCTTTAACACATTTGAGGGCCTCTGGGTCTTTCTACTTGGTGGAAATGGGGCAAGTCACCGTGGGTCACCCAGAGGAAACTCCACACTGTCATATCAGGGGATCTCATCTGTTTTCCCATCAACATTTCCCTGCTCCTCATTGCAATACTTCTTACCAGCACCTTCTCTGGACTCAAGTGGCAAGAACTTCAGACCTCACCTTGGATCTCCTCAAATGACAGTCCACAGGTAAGCATCACTTTGTACATGGCTGGATACCCTGGGCCAAAGTGGAGAACGAGGCCCATCCTGGCTTCCCATGACTCCTAGAAAGCAGGAGAATAGGGAGTTACGTTGTCAGAAGGGAGTGGAGATGAGAGAAAACTGATTTGGAGGAATGTTTGCAGAAGGCAGAGTCAGTGAAATTATGAAATTACCTTGTTTTGAATGTGGATTCTCTCCACTTCAAGAAAACCTCATTACTATAGACTCTGACTCTCTCTCTCTCTCTCTCTCTCTCTCTCTCTCTCTTTCTCTCTCTCTCTCTCTCTCTGTGTGTGTGTGTGTGTGTGTGTGTGTGTATGTGTGTGTGTGTGTTGTGTGTCCAACCAAATTTAAGGAATACCCATCAAATGACTCAAGTGTGACTGTGACGTGCACAGTCAGAGACTAGAGCTGATAGCTTTGTAAGGGCTTCAGGATTTCTCATTGTGACTCAGTAGTCAGGATGCTCCGGAGGCCTGCAGCAGAACTGTGGGGCTGAGCTCTCTCTGCCCACTCTGGATTCACTTCTGAACTCCAGATGGACCCTCACTGCTTCTCAGTTCTGTTGCTGCCTCTATCCTGGAGACACCTATCTCTTGGAGCCATGGAACAGTTCAGGTTCTCTGAGTCCCTTCCTCTGCCTCCAGGACCATTGTCTCCTCAGCTCACAAGCACACCTGGAGCCAGGCAGCTGAGCTGACATCCTCACTGTGCATGAAGGTTCTCTGCAGTCTGATGGTTCTTCTCAGTTCTTTTGGTCATCACCAGCACTCCATGGGTGCTTCTTCCAGGGGCTTGTGGGTGCTGTGAAGAACTCAAACAGGGCAGGATCCTAGAGGCCCGAGCTGATGTAGAGGCCATGGAGGGTACTGCTTACTGGCTTACTCCTCATGGTTTATTCAGCTTGCTTCCTTACAGACCCCAGGACTACCATCTCAGGGATGGTTTTACTCACAATGACCTGCCCCCCTCCACCTTCATCAATCACTAAGATAAGGCTCTACAGGCCTGCCTACAGCTGGATCTTATGAGGCATTCTCTCAGTAGAGGTTCCTTCCTCTCAGATGACCATAGTTTCGGTCAAGTTGACATAAAGTTATCCAGCACACCATGGCACCAATAATTTAGAGACAGATACTGAAATATTTGTATATAGATTGCCTGACCATCTGGGGTTTGCATTAAAATAATCCAGGAAAGGGACAAATAAGGCTGGATCTAGCTCCATGATAAATTGTTCCCTAGCTTATGCAAAGTCCTGGTATTGACTTCTCCACACTCTGCTCACACGGTGCGGGGTGGTCAGAGGAAGGAGCTATCTTTGGAGTGTGGATGAACAGACTGGCTTTGGCAGATCATTGTCAGGCCTGGGAGGAGAGTGACTGGATTATTCTCCCACTTTCCTAAAGTTTTAAATCTTACATCAGGGAGGTTGGGGAAGAGAAAGAAAATGAGTCACCCAAAATGTAGCTCTGTGGTGCAGCCCTGTTTTCACACTGGGAGCTTCTGTTAGCTTACTGGTCACCATGACAAAATAAATACCATGAGGTCAGAAACAACCTCAAGAAGAAGGAAGTGTTATTGGAGATGCTGTTTCCTGGATGCTGAAACTGATCCTGAGCCTCACCCCAGCTGGCCTGGCAAGTGCTCTACCACTGAGATACACCACCAGCCTCCTTACCATCACCGTTATTTTGTTATTTTGAACTTTATTTGGAGACAAAGTCTCTTACTAAGTAGCCCAGACTGGTCTTAAACTTGCAATCTTCTTGCCTCAGTCTCCCAAACAGCTGGAATTTCCAGCATGTAAGAAGCATTCATTTTGGCTCGAAGTTTGAGGGAGTACAGTCCACCATGGCTAGAAAGGCAATGGGGCAGAAGCAGCCCCTAGCTGGGGTAACAGGAGTTTGAGGGAGATGGTTACATCATGTTAGCAATCTAGAAGCAGAGAGTGCTCTGGCTGAGCTCATCAGGGACAAGTTATAACCGTCCAGTCAACCCCCTCCCCAGTGACTTACTTCCTCTTGACAGACCATTCCTTCCGAAGTTTCCACAAACAGCACCCCATCTGGGGACCAAGTATTCAAAGACATGAGCCTATAAGGGACATTTTACATCCACACCACAGTGGTTTTCTAAACTTATTCTATTGTCCTCTTCAGACCTGCCCTGCTAGGATGGGAACATTTGGACACAGCCTAGTTAGTTCCCAGCTCCCTTATTTCTAATGGTTACAATACTGACATTTGTTTTACATTGTGGATAAAGTCTCTGAAATCTGTCTTCCACCAGCACTTTCCCAACCTCCCTTCTTCAGTGTTTATAAATTGTTGCCTTCTGGGAGCTGGAGGGATGGCACAGTGGTTAGAAGTACTTGCTGCTCTTTGCAGAGGACCCAACACCCACGGCTGGTGGCTCACAACTGCCTGCAACTCCAGCCCCAGTAGGTCTGAAGTTTACTGGCTCTGAAGGCAAGGGCATGCATGTATGTGTACACACACCAAAACACAAAACACACACATACATATACAAACATGCAAAAATGCCATCACATGCATAATACACAGAAATAAAAAATAAAATAAATTTAAAATACTGTTAGTTTGAATTTGTCCAGAGTTGTTGTCAAGTACTGTTCACAGGGCTATGAAGGGTATGCATGGGATTTGTGCTTAAAGGGAAAGGTAAAGTCACATAGTGGGGGAGAGAGATCACACTGGTTTGACCCACTTAAAGAGGGGCACACCCCCTGAGCTCCTGAAGTCATGGATGCAGTTTCAGATATCACAAGATGTGTGTTCATTTTCCCCAAATAGAATAGCAATCTGCTTAGAGAGAAAAATGTGTATAGTAGAAAATGAGGTCCCCCTCCCCCTGTTTTTAGCAGCAAGCTATTTCTGTCCTTTAAGTCGCATACTCAGCAGGTCTTAGGTTTCAACATTTTAATTGTGTTCTATTCTCCAGTACATGTGAAATACCATTTTCAGATAGCCAAACTTCACATGCAGCTCCTTTAGAGTACATGCTGGTTTTGAGATTCGTGGATATGCACAGCTGAGAAGCATAGCATAGAACTATGGGAATATCTGTTCTCCAAACATCACTAGGTGAAGCTGTTCTTAAGGACCACCAGGTTCCTCACAGCGGCCCTCACATCCTTGTTCCTCAGGCTGTAGATGATGGGGTTCAGCATGGGTGTCACCACCCCATAGAAGAGGGAGATGAGCTTGTCTGCAAGGTCCTGCTTGTCTGCCCCCAGTGGGTCCTTGGACTTGGGCTTCCCGTACATGAAGAGGATGGTCCCATAGAAGACAATCACCACGGTGAGGTGGGCAGAGCAGGTGGAGAAGGCCTTCTTCCTCCCCTCAGCTGAGGGGATCCTCAGAATGGTCACAAGGATGAAGACATAGGAGAAAGAAATAAAGATAACTGGGATCCCCAGAAAGATTATATTTGTCACCCCCATGCTGATCACATTGATGGAGATGTCAGCACAGGCCAGTTTCAGGACAGCCAGGATCTCACATGTAAAGTGATTGATGACGTTGTCCCCACAGAAGGGCAGCGTCATTGCAAGGGATGTTTGAACCATGGAAGCAGCAATTCCACCTGCCCAGGAGCCAGCAGCCATGGACACGTAGGCACCCTTGCTCATGACCACTGGGTATCTGAGGGGGTTGCAGATGGCCACATAACGATCAAACGCCATCATGCCCAGGAGCACACACTCCGTGGCTCCCATGGCAAAGGACAGAAACATCTGCACAGCACAGCCTGAGAAGGAGATGGTCTTCCTGGGAGTCAGGAAACTGTCCAGAATGAGAGGGACCGAGGAGGTGGTGTAGCAGATGTACAGGAAGGAGAGGTTCCCCAGGAAGAAGTACATGGGCGTGTGCAGGTGGGAGTCGAGGATGGTCACCAGGATGAGGACCCCGTTGCCCAGCAGGATCACCAGGTACATCAGCAGGATGAGCACAAAGAGGGTTTTCTCCAGCTTTGGATGGGCGGAGAGGCCCAGGAGAATGAGGCCAGACTCAGGGGAGGAGGTCTGGTTGTTACTTTCCATGCTGTCTTTTCTGTTAACTGAAGCAGATGCTTAGGTCTGAGGCCAACATTTTTGTTTTGCATAGGGCCAGGACATGAGGCATGCAGCCCCAGTGTGACAGAGTGGTCAGAAGACAGTTCTGAAAGCCCACAGCTGGATTTCTTTGAAGGGAAAAGAACAACAAAATCAATATCGAAGATTGTGAGTTAAAGATTCCAAAGTTACAAATCTGATTAATTGAATCCATCTGATCAATAAAATGACACCCATAGCGTTCGATGTCCTCATGTTGTGTCCTATGTGACAGCTCGCCTGTCACTCAGAGCAGTGACTAAATTCGTTTCGTGTTCTCCCAACTTTGTGGCAGATGTTAGAGAAATAAGTAAGTTGGGAGTGTCTGCCTTAAAACCTTGCGCTCTCTCTCTCTCTCTCTCTCTCTCTCTCTCTCTCTCTCTCTCTC
>NW_021604946.1:5825-16856 GCF_004785775.1 Grammomys surdaster
CTCTCTCTCCCCTCTCTCTCTCATTCCCTTTCTCCTTTTCTCTCTCTTTCCCTCCCTCCCTTTCTCTCCCTTTCCCTCCTTCCCTTTCCTTTTTCTTTCCTGTCTGTCTTCATGTTGTTTTTTGTCTGTTTTGGCTAACCTGGGCTGCCCTCAAACTCATGACAATCCTCCTACCTCAGCCTCCTGAGTGCTGGGATTACAGGTGTGAGCCCCCACACCTGCCAAGACAATTGCTTTGGTCTAGATTCTTCTCAGAGAAAACACACTCTGACACTATTCACATGGTTCTAGTAACTAACAGCCCCCAGGTTTCCACCCACTGACTTTACTTATCATCCATCCATCCATCCATCCACCAGTCCATCCACCAGTCCATCCATCCACCAGTCCATCCATCCACCAGTCCATCCATCCATTCCTTCACCCATTCATCCATCCATCCTCCATTAACTTACCCACTATGTCTGAATATCTAAACATAAAAATGCTTGTTGATCAGCCAGTATGTGGGTGTAATACTTGGTAAAAGAATCCCAAGGACTCATAGCCTGAGTTTAGTGAGCTTACTGCCTTAGTAGGAATGAAAGCTTAGGGACTCATCAGAGGGCACTGATGGGAACAGAGCTCATAGATGCTCTCAGAGATATAGTATTCTCTTGTGTCTTTAAGGGAACAGTAAGGTTGTATTTAGAGAGCTGTAACAAAGGCAGGGCTGGGAGGAGTGTTTTCCTAGGCGACTTTATACTCTAAAAATTCTGATATGTCCCAAAGAGTTTGAATCTTGTATTTCTTGAAGATAAATTTAGGGGAGGCCCCAGAAATCCATAGTGGCTCACAATTCTTGGAAACCTAGTTCTTTTAGACAGGTGTGTGTGTGTGTGTGTATGTGTGTATGTGTGTGTGTGTGTGTGTGTGTGTGCACTCGCGCATGATATCATTCTGCTAGGTTTCTTTCCTTCTGGGTGGGCATCCACAGGCCTCAGTGGACATAAGAGTCCTTGAGACTTGACTCAGCCTGTCACCCAGACTTCTACTGCAACACTAAGTATGCCCCTCAATAATATTGTTCAACCTTCTCTCCCATTCTGGATCCTTCCCTGGACAACACCAGCACACTGCCTCTCAGTTCCTGGTTGTGGAAGAGCTCACTATATTCCCAAACAGCCTGCTGTATGTTTGCAGAACCCTGGAACCTTGGAAGATTCTCCACATGGAAGGAGGCAGCATTCTCTCGTGCATATGATAGTGTCCTTCTCCTCACACTGCCTGAGCCTCTGATAGGTCACTGTGAGATGGGACCGTCTCAGTTACAGAATAGTCTCCCAAATGGGGTGAGCCTAGGAACTCAGACTGACAGACTTTGACAGTCTCTCGATGTTCAGATTTCTCAGACCAGAGAGGGATCCAGTCTGGCCCTTAGTCTTGGTCACACCCCTGACAGTTCCTGTCTGGCCCTTAGCCGTGGTCATACTCTTGAGACCGGTTCTTTATTCTCTTCTCAAGGACAGTCTGTGTAGAAAGTCAAGTCAGACACTAGGAATACTGATATGCTAACAAAAGGTTGAGATTGGCTTTTACTCGATTCCTTTCTTACCGTAATCAGAAACCTATCGAGAACAGCTACCTGAAGCTAAGGAAATTCCAGGCCAAAAGCAGTGGTTTAAGGGACCCAGGCAGAGATGCCACCTCTGATTTGAGGAAAAGACTCAAAGTTTGTCTTCCACATTTGGTCTCTGTTCTATTTCAGGCAGAATTTCTTAATGAGCACCAACACACAGGGATGTTGATTTGAAACCAGTGCTATACATGGGAGTCCTGCACTCCCTTGAGTGATTAAAAGTTTACAAATGGAAACTTTTAATCCCTTTGGGACAATGTCCCTAACATCCAATTACACGAAAGCACTCCGGGAGCCTTCTCCTCCTTCCACTCTTGCTGAGGGACTTCACAGTAGACATGACTGTTCCTTGCTGGACTTCCTGCAAATGTCAGTATAGCCGATGTCTTTGAGAAGAAGCTTAGAGCCAGTCTCCAGGACAACACTGGTCTGGAAAGGAGTTAGGTTTCATTGTCTTAGTTTGGTATGGCCTTGGAGAGGCAGCATAGCATAAGCAGTGCCATCCTCAGAACCTAAGGAAAGTGAACTGGACCTCACAGGGCCAACAGGAAAAGAGGAGCCACTTGGGGACCTGTGTGCTCCATAATGGACAGAGAGCAAGAAATAGAGAGTAAGGGGCCCCAGGGCCAAAGACTTCATTGGAGTCTAGATCATTTCCAAGCAAGTGTCCTGAGACCTGGCAGGGAACATGTTCTATGGAGTCACACAGGACACCAAAAGTGGTCCCTACACCAAGTCTTCACATTCTGGGCAAGATGTGTGGATCAGGAGGTGAATCAAGCAGATTGTCTGTGTGTGGTCTGTAGGGAGGCCATCACTGGAAGGCAGTTGTGTAAGGAAGCTATCAGGAAGGAGACAGAGGAGTAGAAATTATGTGAAAATGGATTGAGCTGTGCTTCTGGTATAAGAAAGTCAGACTTATGTTGAGAAGAGACACAGAGGAAGCACAAAATGAGGTGTATTTACTAGATTCTTTGTTATTCCTGTGGAGTATTCCACTGAAAGAGATTCCAGGTTCATTTGCCCATCCTTCTTGCTGACAGTCAGCAAGGCTGTTTCCATTTTGAGCTATTATGAATACAATTGTTACTGTCAGAGACAAGAGTTTTGTATTCATTTCTTTTTCTCTTGGCTAAACACCCGAGGCTGGGGCTGCTGGATCACATCATGGAGATGAGCTTAGGTTTATTTGTTTGTTTTGTTTCTCTAAGATTTATTTATTGTGTATATAGCATTCTGCATGCATATATGCTTACAGGCCAGAAGAGGAAGCCAGATCTCATTATAGATGGTTGCGAGCCACCATGTGGTTGCTGGGAATTGAACTCAGGACCTCTGGAAGAGCAGACAGTGCTCTTAATCTCTGAACCATCTCTCCAGCCTGAGCTTAGTTTTTTTATGAGAAGATGGAAGATCCTTTACAAAGGTGTTCACCATGCCACAGACTGGCCAACATTTAGGGTGGTCAGTTTTAGCTACTGGCAGGTGTGGTAACTCACTTTAATTTGCATTTTGGACTATGGGATGCTGAGCACTTTTTTAACTTGGTGACTGGTCACTCGTATGTCTTCCTTTGGAGATTGTCCACTCAGGCATTTTATGTCCGTTAGTCTCATTTCCATTGCTTTAAGAAAACCTATGTGGAGTTCCTTATTTGTTTAGCTATCTGACTTTCTTCAGATATGTGAACTGTACACAGCCTCCTGGTTTGTGGGTCACACGTTTCTTTTGAGTTGAGGTCTTCCTGTGTCTAGGCTGGTCTGGAGCCCTTGATCCTCCTGCCTCAGCATCTCACTGTGTCTTATGTGTGCAACCGTTTTCTTAATTGTGTCTTCTGCTGAACTATCTTGTATTTTGATCAACTGTATTGATATTTTCTAGTTATTACTTTTCATATCTACTCCAATAAAATATTGCCTACCCTTAATATGAAGACTTTTTTTCTGTTTTAAAAGAACTTTATAGTTTTAGCTCTGGTTTAGATCTGTGATCCACAGTGAATTCACTTTTCTATATGGTGTGAGTTAGGAAATGAAGATCATTTCTCCATATGCTATAGAGAATCTAAGTAATATTTATTTATTATTTTTACTTAGCATTTAAAATGGTTTAAAATTAGTGTACAAGCTAGGTATAGTAGCTCACATCCTTAATTCCAGCACTCAGGAGGCAGATGCAGAAGGAGTTTTGCGAGTTCAAAGCCAGCTTGGTCTAAATGAGTTAGACCAGTGAGTTTCACCAGCTAAGGCTACAATTTAAAAAAAAATCAACATACCAAGTATTAGATATTATGGTATTTCCAAACAAAATATACTATAGTGGATTCTCCTCCTCTTTTATCTTCTTCACGCTTCTGCTACCTCTATCCCTTTTAACCTTTTGTATTAATTAATTAATTAATTAATTAATTAATTTACTTCACACTCTGATCACAGCCCCCTTCCTCCTCTGTTCCTAGTCCCACCCTCATAACCCCTCTCTCCCCATTACCCCCTCCCCTTTTCCTCAGAGAAGGGGAAGACCCCCATGGGTACCAACCCACCCTGGTACATCACATCTCATTAGGACTAAGCTCATCCTCTCCCACTGAGGCCAGACAGGCAGCTCAGTTAGGAGAAGGGAACCTAATGTCAGACAACAAGTCAGAGAGAGCCCAAGCTTCATCTCTTAGGAGACCCACATGAAGACCAACTTGTGCATCTGCTACAAAAGTGTAAGGGGCCAAGGTCCAGCCCGGGCATGCTCTTTGGAAGCCTCTGCAAGCCTCCATGGCCCAGGTTAGTTGACTCTGTAGGTCTTCTTGTAGTGCTCTTGACCCCTCTGGCTCCCTCAATCCTTTGCCCAACTCTTTCCATAAGACTCCCTGAGCTCTGCCTGATGTTTGGCTGTGAATTTTTCATCTGTTTCCATCCACTGCTGGATGATGCCTCTCAGAAGACAGTTATGCTAGGCTCCTGTCTGCAAGCATAACAGAACATCATTAATAGTGTCAGGGATTGGCTCTCTCTCATGGGATGGGTCTCAAGTTGAACCAGTTGTTGGTTAGCCATTCCCTCAGTCTCTGTTTTATCTTTATTCCTGCACATCTTGTAGGAAGGACAAATTTTGGGTCAAAGCTTTTGTGGATGGGTTGATGTTCCCCTCCCTCCATTGGAAGTCCTGCCTGGCTACAGGAGGTGGCCACTTCAGGCTCCATATACTCACCTGCTTAGAGTCTCAGCTGGGGTCATCCCCATAGACTCCTGGGATCTTCCCCTCCCTACCACACACACATTGGTCTTAGTCTCCAGCTCATCCCAGAGATGCGCCCCTCCCCACTGATTTCTATTCTCTCTCCCCACCCTCTCCTGCTGCTCCACACTTGCTTCTCACCCCATTTCCCTCTCTGTATCCCACCCAAACCTTTTAACTGCCCTCCTTGGACTCTATTCCTCTTCCATGTCCTGTGAGTGCTTTTGCTCAGCCTTTACTCTCCCTCACTGTCTATTTTAACCTGCTCTTTCCTCTAGCAGTTTCAGAGTTTTATGTCTTTGTTACAGTCTTTGCTCTGTCTGGAGTTGATTTTTTTCCCAATAGTTTTTTTTTTTTATTCACTTTACATCCCCCCTCCCTTCTCTCTTCCCAGTCCCGCCCTTACAAAAGGAAGTCCCCCTTGGGTACCACTCTATCCTGGGACATCTGATCCTAGCAGGACTAGGCATGTCCTCTCTGCTGAGGACCAACCAGGCAATCCAGGTAGGGGAAGGGGGGTCCAATGGCAGGCTAGTGGTCCTGGGTTCTATAAGAAAGTGGGCTGAACAAGCCATGAGGAGCATGACAGCCAGCATCATCCCTCCATGGCCTCTACATCAGCTACACCTCCAGGTTCCTGCCCTGTTTGAGTTTCTGCCCTCATTGCTTTTGATACCAAACTGTTAACTCTGAGTAAAAAAACAACCAACCAAACCAGACACCCAAACAACCAACCAACCAAACAAACAAACCATCTTCTCCCCAAGGTGCTTTGATCACATTGTTTCATTGGAATAATAGCAAACCTCACTAAGTTTAAAGAAAGACTTTTCTATTTCTAATATGTTAGACTTTTTAATCTTTTTATGATGTATTACTTAAAAATTTACAAATGAAACATCACACACCAAATTCATCAGACTCAATATGCATCACAATCACCATTCTGAAGAGATTGAGAGTAGATTTTACACTTTTGTTTGGAAGTTTCATGGAAATTGCACTGTCTCTGTAAACTGCTTTTGTTAACATAGGTATCTTAGCAGCATTGATCCTTCCAATCCATGAGCAAGCATGGGTGGCCTTTGATTGTTTAATGTCTTCTCTCTAAGTGTTCCCTTCTTCCAGTGTTTTACAGTTCTCATTGTTAAGGCCTTTTGCTTCCTTGGTTATGTTTCTTCTATGTGTGTGTTTTGTTTTGTTGTCATTGGAAATGGACTTATTTCCCTGGTCTCTTTCTCAGTCTGTTTTACATTGGCGTGTGGGTTAAGTTTGTATCCTATCACTCTGCTGAGTGTGTTTATGAACGCTAAGGGTTTTGTTTTTCGTTATTTTTAAATTGCATTTATTTCTTTTGGCTGTGCGTGTATGGGCACTGTGTGTTACCATAGGCATGGGAGGTCAGAGGTTAACTTACAAGATCTAGTTCCACCATGTATTGAACACCCCGCCCCCCGCCCCCAGGTATTGAACTCAGGCCATCGAGCTTAGTAACAGGTGGCTTTGGTCACTGATCACTCTCGATGGACCACACAATAGGATCTCTTATGTGTATAATATATCATCTGCAAATAAAGATGTTTTGATCCTGCCTTTCCTATTCGTATCACGTTAGGTTACTTCCTCTTTGTCGCTGGAATGGAGACTCAGCCACTACACTGAGCAGTAGTGGACAGAGTGGACGTACTTACATTGTTTCTGATCTTAGTGGAAATGCTTGAGCTGTTTTTTTTTTCCGCTTAACATGTGCTGATTTTAGGTTTGTCACACATGCCTTTCATTATGCTCCCTCCTTTCCTAGTCTCTTCAAGGCTTTCCTCATGAATGGACGTTGGGTTTTGTTAAAAGCCCCTCTTGCATCTATTGAAATGACTATGTCATTTTTCCCGAGTCCATTTATGTGGCGTATGACACTCATTTCTTTGTGCGTGTTGAATTATCTTTGCACTCTCGGGGTGAAGTCAGCTTGATTGTGTTGAATGATATTTTTGATGTGTCCCTATTTCAGTTTGCAAGCATTTTATTCAGACTTTCTGTATCTATGTTCATCAGGGAGATTGATAGGTGATGTATTCTCTTTTTTTGTGAAGGGTTTTGTTCATTTAATGCATCTGAAAAGAATTCATATACAAAGAATTGAGACACAAGAAAGCATTAACGAATCCACAAGATCAGGACTGGGCAGGGAGATAGCCCAACATTTTAAAACACTGGAACCCGCAAACAAAATCATCTGATAAAGTCTCTAGTGACACTTATAAAGAATGATGAGGCTCTCGCCAATTTTCTTGAGTATTTTCAGCCAGTTGTTCAAGGGTTCCTCATAGGCATGGGGAAAAAAGTGGATAGCCTGACTGGTTCCTATGTTGGTTAAACATATGCTCCCCACCCCACACGCTCATAGCTTCTTAATGAAGCAGGCCTGTAAGCTCATCACCTGAAAGGAGGTGGCAATCATCAGTACTGATGTGCTTCCTAAGACCATCCCGTGAGGAGCCCTCGGTACCAGGTCTTCAGCTGAATCTAGGAACACTACAGTGAGTTGTGAGTCTATGCCGAGCAGATAAGAAAAGGACGGACAGGGACAAAAAATGTCTTTTTTTAAAAAATTAGGAACTCAATCCATTTGGTGTATTTCAAAAGGCACAATACTTTTTTTCATTTATCAATGAAAGAAGTTAGAAATTATCCCCCCCCCAAATCAGCAAATGGCGAACAAATACCCTTGGAAGTCACAGTCACACGTAGAGTGCATCCTAGAAAGAGGGGCAAGACAGCTTCCACCCACCTTCATGAATTTCATCAAAGACTGGATCCACTTGAGTGTAGAGAGAAAAGACAACTTTCAAGAAGGAGTATGTTATTAAACGAGGCATTTCTATACTCCTTCCTAAGAGCACCAGGTGGGGACATATTTGCTAAACTAGACCTAAAGAGTAGAATGCGGAGATAATCTGTCTGCCTCCCCTACAGGCTGTCCTCTGGTTAACAAATTTTAAAATACAAGTCTAAAAAAACAACCATATATACACCCCAAAAGGAGAGAAGGTTGGGGAAATACAAAACTAAACTAAACTAAAACAAAAGATACCAAGATGCCCCAGATTATACTCCAACATGGAACCAGAGAGCAGCCTGACAATTTGAGTTAGTCTGGTACAGTCACGACAAGCATGCCTCGCTTTTAAACAAAACAGAATGTGGGGGTTTTTGTTGTTGTTGTTGTTTTTAAACAAGGAAACAAAAAAGCTCATAGCTTTTCAGAGAATACATAATTATTCAAAATTAACTGTGACTGGAAGGGCAGGGGGTCATACTAATGGGTATTGTCTCACATGAGTGCATGTGGGTAGGTGCAGGGCGTTGTCATTATTGCAGAAATGAATTTGAACTTTTAATCTTTAGTTTGATTTAAACATTGTTTTAGTATGATGACAGTACCAGCTGTGCAGAAAGGGCTCTGGAGATGCGTTCAGAGCAGCACACACCTGCGGCTCTTCTTCGGTTCTGGAGGCTCCAGGACAGCCAAAATTGTCTCATCAAACACATTCTTTCCGTCTTTCTGTGTGAGGATGGAGAATGTCACATACTTGACAGCCTTCAGATCCCGTGCCAGTTTTCAGCAGTCTCTGGAATAATAGGCTTCTGTTTGTTCTTGGCAAGTTTCTCAATAGTAGAGGGGTCATATCTGAGATCCATTTGGGTCCCAAAAAGCACGAAAGGAGTCTTTGCTTGAGATAACCCAGTGATGAGTTATCTCAGGCACCCACTTTTCTTTCACATTTCCAACTGAGGATGGAGAGACCATTGAGAGACATACTAGAAAAACATCTGTCTGCGGATAACTTAGCGGTTGTAGTCTGACATAATCCTCTTGGCCTGCAGTATCAAAAAGTCCAAGAGTGTGTAGCTCTCCACCAATCATAACTGTGACTACATAGTTGTCAAAAACAGTTGGTACAATTCTGATGGAAATTTGTTTGTTGTGTAGGATATCAGGAGATATGTTTTACCAACAGCATCATCGCGACTGACACATGTAATTGTCTGCATTGTAAAATAGTTTTGTATCTACTTTTAATATTTCAAATTAGATGTTGACCTCAGCTTCTCCAAGAGGTGTGTGCAGCACTATGCAGGGCCTCTTCAGCTGCCAGAAAGGGGCACGCTGTGATGTTCTTTTTTGCTGTGTCTTTATCTGGTTTTTGATAGCAGGGTAGTGTTGGCTTCATAAAATGAGTTTGAAAATGGTCTCTTATTTTTTGTATTTGAAGGAATAATCTAAGAAGCATTTAATTATTGTGGTTCTTCTTTAAAGATCAGGAGAGCCATATGTGTGGTGCAAGTCTTTAATCCCAGCACTCAGGAGGCAGAGAGAAAAAACAGAGAGAAGGAAGAAGGAAGGAAGGAAGGAAGGAAGGAAGGAAGGAAGGACGGAGGGAGGGAGGGAGAGAGCAGAAGGAAGGAAACAAAGAAAGGTCTGGAGAAATCCACTTATTATGTCATCTGAGGTTTTTTACTCGTGAGCTTTTAAACAATAGTTTAAACTCCATTGCTTGTTATTGATATGTTTAAACTACTTGTCTCATTTTGATGTAATTTTGTTAGGTCATATGCATCTAGAAATCAATCCATTTCTTTTAGACTTTTTAAGTTTTCAGGTATGTCCTTCTGAGTTTTGACTCAGAAGGTGGTACCTGTTGTAATGGTTCCCTTTTCATCTCGAGTGTTATGAATTTGGGTCTCTCTCTCTCTCTCTCTCTCTCTCTCTCTCTCTCTCTCTCTCTCTCTCTCTCTCTCAGATATCTTGTTCAAAGAACACACCGTTCCCTGACTACATTGTTTTATTTCTATTTCCTTACTTTCCACTCTGATGTAGCTATTTGTTTGTGTTAGATTTGTTCTTGTCTTGCCCAGGCTCTGCAGTACAGTTACTTACTTACTAATCTGAGACCTCTGTGACCTGCCAACGCAGGACTTCCCTCACCATTGCGTTCTCTGTATCTCATAGGTTTTGGCATGCTGTGTCTTCATTTCTATTCAGACTTAGGACATTTTTTACTTCTTGATTTCTTTAGTAATCTATTCATTTTTTCAGTAGAGTGCTGTTTGATTTATGAGTTTGTGGATTTTTCTTTCTGTTGAGTTCTAGTTTTAATCTACAATAGTCACATAGAATACAAGAAATCTAGTTTTCCTGTATTTATTGAGTCTTCCTTGTGACCTCATATATTTAAGAGAAAGTTTAAGAGAAAGTGTCCTGGGCTTCTCTATTCATTCTCATGACCATCTAGCCATCTCCCCTGTCCTTCTCCACATCTGATTCTGAATCCCCCTCCCCTCCACACCCCCTCCCTCATAGTTCCCTCCCTCCATCTGCCTCTTATGACTATTTTATTCTTCCTTCTAAGTGAGATTCAAGCATCCTTGCTTGGACTTTCCTTCTTTAGCTTCTTTGGGTCTGTGGAATGTAACATGGTACCTGTATTTTATGACTAATATCCACTTATAAATGAGTACATACCATGTATGTCCTTTTGGGACTGGGTTACCTCACTCAACTTGAGACCCATTCCACAGGGAAGCACCAGTCCCTTACACTATTAATAATACTATTAATACTGCTAATAATAATACTAATTAATAATACTATTAATAATACTCTGTTATGCTTGCAGACAGGAGCATGTTGTCCTCTGAGAAGCGCCACTGAGCAGCTGACTCAGACAGATACAGACAACACAGCCAAACACTGGATGGAGCTTGGGAACTCTTATGGAAGAATAGGAGAAAGAATTGAGGGCTGTAATGGGATACAAACTCCACAGGAAGATGAACAGAATCAACTAACCTGGACCCTTTGGTCTCTCAGAGTCTGAACCACCAACCAAAGAGCATAAACGGCCTGGACCTAGGCCTTCCCACTCATATGTAGCATATGTGCAGCTTGGCCTTCATGTGGGTCCTGAACAACTGAAGCCAGGGCTATTCCAAAAGCTGTTGACTGTGTGTGGGATATGTTCTACTAGCTGGGTTGCCTTGTCTGGCCTCAGTGGGAGAGGAAGCACCTAGCCTTGCAGAGACTTGAAATACCAGGATGGAGGGATACCCAGGGAGGGCTCCACTCTCTCAGAGGAGAAGGGGATCAGGGATGGGGAAAAATTGTGAGAGGGGATGACTGG
>NW_021604946.1:16866-20036 GCF_004785775.1 Grammomys surdaster
TATCGTGGGGCCCAGCAGAGCAATTCAGTGAGAAGTTGAGAGAAGCCATATTGAATCAGTCAGCTTAGAGTGTTTCAGCCCCAGCAGCTGAGCTGAGTCAGCTAGCCTGAGTTCTTAAAGAACTAGCAGTTGTGAGCTTATTCAGTAGTTAGCCTATAAGACACCAATAATATAAATTTTATATTAATCATAAATTATATTTATATGAAGGGTATATTTTAGAGCCCTGAAGGACATCAAGGATGCCCTGCTTCCCCATGGAGGTCTGTGGTGGGCCCCAAAGAACAACCATATTGGAACCCTGCTTCATCAATTTTTTTCCAGTTTGATCTGTCTGGGGCACAGTAGCAGAATAATTTGCATTCGTGGTCCTCTGATCTCCATTCCTGGCTCTGGATTTTCCTAGCCATCTTGAGGAGCTGGAAGGATTCCTGTCTCCCTGTGGAGGTCTTAATGGGGTGTTCACAGGAACATCCAGATTGAAATCCTCTTCCACAAATTCCGTGACATTCAGGTCTGTTCTTGGACACAGCCAGCATAGGTAAGCTGTGTGCTGCCTACATGAACCCCATTGTCTATCCCAGGGCTCTCCCTGACTTCATGGGGTGTAGTGGTGGCATTAAGATCTCCCATCTATCACCACAGAAAACAGGATGTATAATGAACAGTGTAAGAACACAGTTAACAAGAGCCAGGGATATATAGCATAACTAGAGCCCAGCTATCCTGCTACAGCAAGCCCTGAGTATTCTAACATAGCCAGAGCACAAAACGTAACCTTAATCCCCCTTTTATAAATATGAGAAAGCCTTTTCTAAGAGGAAATGAGTATATCCCATAAAGCATGGAGGTAAATACGTTTGAATAGGTGAAAGAATTGAATGAAACTGCCAAGAACTGAAAATGGGAATAAAAACTATAAAGAAAATACAAACTGAGGCAATCCTGGAGATGGACCACGATCCTGGAGATGGATCTCCTTGAGAAACAATGTCTTTACCTATAATAGTGAATAGCATAGATTCAAGTAAAATATTTACTATTCAAAATGAGGAATGAGATTTTGAAATATTTACATTTGCTTCTACGTGTATACCTAGGTTACAGAAGGACTCTTCCTTTGACTGCCTCCTGACACAAGATTAGCAATGTTTACGATATTTCAATAATAATATGTATGGATGTTGGTTACATTTAATAAGAGCATAGTGTGTTCTTAATATATGGAGAGCAGATCTTATGAGTTAGCCCTCAGAAAGGTACCTGTGTCCTCATTAATGTGTGGACATGTGTTTAAAAATTTCATGTTAGGGAAGATGAGTCCAATTAATCTCAAAGATCAATTAGGTACAATAAAAAGTGGAAAAGTTACAAAACTGCTGCAATGTGAGAAAAAAATCCATTATCAAATCTCCCCGTCTGTCCTCACCTACACATGGCTTCACTGAGTTATCTTGATAAATATTAACTCTAGTTTGTTCTTATTTTACACTACTAGATTATAGAACCACTTAAATATTCTCCTAGTGTGTGAACAAACAGTAACTTTAATAGAATCTGAGACTGCAGAGAAGGCTGTAGCAAATATCCATGGCTGGAAGAAGAGTCCACATGTTTATCATTAAAAACCATGTTCACACAGCATAGGCCAGAATTTCTTAGATTCTGAAGTGAGCCTGGAAAGTTCTTGTTGGTTTTCACTGCCCCCTGCTGGTCCTGAGGAACCCTGTAGGGAAGTTTTTATGCAGGTTTATACTAGACTTTCTTCACTGTGTTTCTGGTACAATAGTAGGTGGCTGTGTCCTCAGTCTGCACATTGTTCATTTTTAAGAAAACCTGGCTCTTGGAGGTGTCCCTGGTGATGCTCAGTCTGGATTTGAGAGCTGAACTATAGTCTGTGTCTCCATCACTCCATATTCTTCCCATCCACTCCATACCCTTTCCTGGGGGCTGGCGAACCCAGTGTACATTATAGCTAGTTAATGAGAAACCAGAGACAGTGCAGGTGAGGGACAAGGTCTGTGAGGGCTGCACCAGGTCAGGACCTGACTCCTTCAGCTGTTCCTGTCACAGGACACCTGTTGAAAAGCAACATCACCATCAGTCATACATCCCACAGATGTCATTCTTGAGTCCTTCTCCTGAAACTCTGAAACACTTACGGCATGGAAAGGTGACCAGGCAGAGTAGCAGCACCAGGAGAGCCATGCTCTGATGGAGGCTCTAGTGAGAAGAGCATGGGGCTTCTCAGCTAGGCCTGGGCTTTCATCCTGTGTCTGAGAGCTGCTTTGCATTGGAGGAGGTTCCTGAGAGAATAAAAGCAAGCACTCAGCAAAGTTTCCTTTTTTTTCCTCAGGTGACAGAGATTTGCCTTGTGCTTTTTAGGGGCAAAGGAAATGTACTCTCATGAACATTGTTTCTGCTTCTATCTGGATTTCCAAGTCCAGATAAGCAGAAAATTAATTGATCCACTTTATTCAGGTCTTGTAAGCAAAAGTTGGGATGATTACTGTGAGTCCACATTCATACAGTACAGACAGAACTAGGTACCTTAAATTTCCGAAAATTTTATAGCTTTGTTAATTCCTGGAGACAGTTTAGAATTTAATTTGTCCTTTTATTATTGGAAATCCTGTCAACATTTCTTTTATTTCCAGGGTTTACATTCTACTTTTCTAACCTACAAAACCAAAGTACCATACAAAGACCATCTCAGACACACAGAATCTCTGTTCTGCACATGGGAGAAACAAACAGTGCTTTTCCTTCCCAATCTTCATAATGTTGTTTGACAGAGATATCCAGTGTCATCTTTGTTCCCCCAAAGATCAGAGAACATTGATGAAGAGGATGTGGAAAGAATGTAAGAGGTGCAGCATGTGGAACAGCTCTGTGAGATGCTGACTTGTGAACACGGTTTGCCTATCACAGCCATGAAATTATCATGGCTGTTGTTGTCTACATAAACACACCTCTGGAAAAAAAATCTATCCAAAGCCCTGGTATAGATAGGGCTGATGAATTCTGGGCCTTGGCTCTTACTGAGTATCTCTTGCAAAGTGAAATTTTCTGAACAGGGAGAATCTCTGATATGGCCCCAAGACAAACACAGACATGGAGAAGAGAGAGAGAGAGAGAGAGAGAGAGAGAGAGAGAGAGAGAGAGAGAGA
>NW_021604947.1:0-4369 GCF_004785775.1 Grammomys surdaster
GTAAGTTTAGTGCAATTTCAAAAGTAACATGTT
Source organism: Grammomys surdaster (assembly GCF_004785775.1). NCBI lineage: Eukaryota > Metazoa > Chordata > Mammalia > Rodentia > Muridae > Grammomys > Grammomys surdaster. The sequence goes on from NW_021604947.1 coordinate 34, forward strand.
AGAATATTGACTCTAGGTACATATTACACCCATTACCATTCATAAAAGACAATTTATAGATGGTGATCCTCTGAGCTACATTCTGTTCTGCTTTACAGTAGGAATGGTCTTCAATGCTCTGCATGCTACATAACAGTTAAATTTCTGATCTGCACTAAAGACAATAGTGAAAATGGAACAATAATTAAGAATTAGAAAATAAACAAGTATTTAATAGCTATGTGTGTAGCTCAATGATAAAACTACTATGTCTTATGTGCAAAGTCATGAGATAATTCTAAGCTCTGTACACACATATGAACACACACACTCACAAACATACACATACACTAAACAGAAGTCACAAGAAAAGATCCTTATGCCCTAGGACATTCAAGTCAATAAGAGGATCAAGAGCAATGATTATGTACTGGGCCTTCCAAAGCAGGTGTCCGGATGCACAGTAAGAGACATACTGAAAGAGCAGAGGACAGGGGTACAGAGATAAAAAGTTATGATACATGTGGATGAGGAGAGGAAATTAATTCTTGATAATATTTTGTTTTTCTTAAGATTGGTTATGATTATCTTATATAATCATTTTTGATTAAACAGAAATATTGTAAATAAATGATACTTGAACAACATATAAGCTAATAGATAAGAAATAAGAACTTGGGATAAAGCAGCTTAATTCTAATAATAATACTTGGCTTGGAAATATATGCTGTCAAAACTACCTGACTTAATTTTCAGTCATTTAAGAAAAAAATATTTCGTCTTTTTTCTTGCTTCATATTTCTTTCTACATATCACATATAAAAGACACATGTGTGCATGCTATACACCTACAGCTTTTCCATATACGTAAATTCGTACTATCTCTCCCCTCCACCCCCATCTGATGTTTCCACCTTCCATTATTCTACAAACTGCCTGTCTCTCGGCTAGTCATGAACTTGAGATATCAGTTTTGACTTTGTATTCACATACACTGTCGCAGGTTGGGATGTCCTCAGTGAATATCTGCAGTGAGAAAGATTTCTTGATACCCTTCTTGGCTTTATCAATGGCTCTGCTCAAATGCAATAAAAACACAAAACATAGTAAAATTAATTTGCTAGTAGCTTCTTTTAAGCTAATCACTGTTAATATTTTATAAGTACCATCTTAGTGTTAAATACAAGACAATCAGTTTAGCAGTGTGCATTATTGGATTAGGGAATATTTAAAAATGTTTCAGAACCAAAGCCTCGGTAAGGTAACAGCACATTGATCTAGGAAGCACAGCCTGTCCTCAGAACTCTTTGTTTGCAAGGTTGTTGTCAACCTAACTACGTCTGGAATGAACTATAATCCAGAAATGGAGGGCACAGCTGTGATCCAAATCCTGAGTCTGGAAGACACAGGCTTTTGGCTTGGACATTGACATGGAGATCTTGAGGCATAGGTGCCATGAATTGCTTAGGCCCCAGAAAGTAGAATTGGCACACCCACCATTAACTCCAAGAGACTGATGGAAGTGGATCTCTGAGTGCAAGGTCTGCCTGGGACAAAGCAAGGTCCCAATCTAGGCATGGAGGTACACACATCTGAGCCACACCTTCTGATGGAGGTCTACATAAGGACATTGACAGAAGGCAGACTCACTCTTCTTTGTCTGCTTGCAGTTACTGCCAGCACATCTGTTGATATCTACTTCTTCAGGATTCCAGTTTATACAGAAGATCATGTGAAACAAACTAGCCTCATGGACTGAACAACTGCTAGAGTTTTTGATTTCCCATTCATAACTGTCCAATGTTGGCTTAGTTGGACTACAGAACGTAAGTCATTACAGTAAATTCCCTTAATATATACAGACAGTCCATAAGTTCCATGGCACTAGAGAAAGTTTAGTGACTAGTACACAAGGAAAAGGCAAAAATCTGCTTGACCTCAAAGGAGAGAGTAGCAGATGGTTTGGATAGACACAGTAGAGTAACATCTACAGAGTGGAATTTAAAGTAAGACTGAAGAGTACTATATACTCTAATATAAAAAGGAAAAAATGAATACAGAACTTCCTCAAAATTACGTGAAATATGTGATAGGTAGGAGAATCAAAAGCAGTATCCAATAATCATCTAATCAACAACATATTTGGAGACAGTCTACCAAATATAATTTTAAGAAAGAAATAAAGCACAAACTGCAATTCCCATATCAATTACAGAGTTAATGTATAATCACAAGTAAAATACCTTTTCAGAAAATAATACCATTGCTCTTTCTGTTCTTTCGAACTGTAAAGTTAAAAGTGAAAAATAGGATCAGAGACTTGAGAATGATACAACTTTTAAGCTTATTGCACATAAAAATCATTATAAACCAAAGACCACCAGGAGGGTGCAGGAGTAGATGGTATTCCCCACATGACGGCCCTTCTGGAAGACATGTTTCATGGAACACTTGTATGATGGGAAGTTGAATATAATGTGGAAGCTAGTTGGGAATGTCAAGACTTGATTATGTTCCAAGAGCTGTGTGACTATGGCTGGGTCAGCAATTACTCCTAGCTTCAGTTTCATATATATAAAAAGATAGCTAGTTGTTTGGCATACGTAGGAGAGGAGGTCCTTGGTTCTGTGAAGGCTGGATGCCCAAGGGTGAGGGAATTTGAGGGCAGGGAGTTGGGAGTGGGTGGGTGGGTTGGGGCACATCCTCGTAGAAGCAGGAGGAAAGGGGATGGAATAGGGGTTTTCTGGGTTGGTGGGGGAAATTGAGAATGAATAACATCTGAAATCCAATAAAAAATTAATTAAAAAAAATAAAGTTGTATACCACCAAATTAATAAAAACAAAGAAAAAAAACAGTGTTCTCTGATCGTGAGGTCATGTTCACACAGAAATGTACCATTATTCACACAAGACAGAGATCCCAGAAACTAGTGCTTCATCTGTGTGTCATCACATCAACTCTCCTGGGACCAATTAATAAGCCCATCACTATTCCACTTTAGCATGAAATACTCTAAATTAAGATGGTTAAAGATTAACTCGCAGTGCTAACATTTTATAACTGCAAATTCTATGTTGAATCAGTTAGAACTCATTAATATTTGACACATTCACTGTGTCTTATAGTCATCAACATTATCTTGTTGTTCAATGTTTTTCTTATCCAAACAGCAACCCTTACCCAATGCACTTTTACTCTTCCCTATGCTCACAACCCTATGTCAGGTATAGTTTTTCCATCTGTAAATTATGTTTACATTGTTTCCTCTTCCTGAATATAATTATCCATGCTGCAAAATCTTTCATTCACAGAATTTTCTTCTCCCTTTTGCCATGGTTCTAACATCTATAATTCAACTTGATTTCCTATGGAAGTATGAAGTCATTCTTGCCCAAAGACTGGCACATTCTTGTTTCTGCCATTAACTGTTCATCTACTCTATTCTCTTCATTTTTATCAGAAAGGTAGATTATGCTTCTACCGCTCAACCTACACACTCAAACACACACAGACACACACACACAGACACACACACACACACACACACACACACACCTCTTATTTAGTGTCAGTAAAATAAAAAGTGATATTATCACAGGAAAACCTATTGGTACTTGGTGATATTTAGGGGTTGGTTCTGATGCTGTGGTCAGGAATCTGCATGTGAACACTGAAGGTGATGTTTCCCAATTGGGGAACACACTAGAATCATCATATAAGAGAAAAATTTGAGTTGGCAACCTGTATACAATCAGAATAAAATGAATTCTTACTTTGCAAACATTCTGGTTAATTTGTTTAAACTGTTAATTATGAAGCACTAATTGGCCTAAAATTTATATAGCTATCCTATTGCGAATAAAGGTCCAAACTGTAGGTCTTACCGAAAGATGGCATGAAGATTTCCAGTGGGCCATGTGAGGTAAAGGGTCTTGGAACTATGGTTTTCCTTTTTTCTGTAAAAGACCACACCATCCAAGGCCCACAACTTATTCAGTGGCAAAATATATTTTATCTTAAATTTTTTCTTTTTCCTAGAAAGAGAAGCAAGTATCTTTGTTAATTTGATTTGCATTGCACTTGTAATCACTTGTAGAAATACCCGGGTTTTCCTGCCCAAGAGCAGAAGAGGACTCCTCCATTTTATCACTCAGACACAGTTCAAACTATGGTAGATGGAATTCAACAAATCATGTGTTGAAAGAAGTTACTGGATACAAGCTTCTCAATGCACACAAATTGACATAGCCTGATTGTTTTTGGACTGGAGACTGTGAATGACTAATCTATGAATATACATGTATATGTGTGTGTGTATATGTTTGTGTGTGTGTGTGTGTGTGTGTGTGTGTGTGT
>NW_021604947.1:4469-12943 GCF_004785775.1 Grammomys surdaster
TATATATGGCAATTTTAGAAAGCCAGGTGTTTCAAGATTTCTTTTGTTAGTTTTGTTTTTTAGTAAACAGTTTGCTTATTTCCTTAATTTTCATACCAAAAATATTAGTTAAGATTGTGTATTTTAATTAATTACATTTAATAATCTTTCTAAAATAAATAATATAGAAATATTGTCTGACTGAATAAAATTCATTTTCTAAGTCCTTCTCTGTATATTAGGAAGTCACATGTGCTCACTACAATGGCTTCTTTAGCAAATGTACAAAGCACATCCCATACAAGCATACACAAAGACGAGTGTTTATCCCAATATTTTAAACAAATAATTAGCAATATGTCTTTATTTCAAGCATTCTGATCTTATATAAGTGTTTTAAGAAATAATAATCTTGCAAGCATAACTTTCCTATTTTCATCATTTCTTTTATATGGAGTTTGTCCTTTGAGAAATTCATATACACAAAGTTTTTTCATTAATATTTTTTGTTGCTCTCTTCTTTTTCTTCTATCTTTGGACAGAATCCTTCCCAGATTTGTGACTGTTCAATTTTTGTATGATAGACTGCATATTAACTCTGTGTGTTATGTGTGTGTGTGTGTGTGTGTCTGTGTGTGTCTGTGTGTGTGTTTTAAATTTTGTATGTAACTCTCTGTTGGACACTTAAGGTAATATGTTGATCCAAAACTGAAGATACTGACTCTGCCTCTCTCAGATTCAGGAAACAACATGACACAAAAATGAACCCTGATTCAAAAGTTGTATATATAAGCCCTTCTAAACTTCAAATGTGTGATGTTTTTGAAACATGATACTACAGAGAATGATTTTCCACATTATGGAATATAACATGTAACAGTCAAAATTAAAGCCAATTATATAATATTTAGTAAAGGATACACATACACACTCACACACAAACATACAAACACACCTGTTCATCATACAAAACATTTGTACTTACATTTTCTTTCCACCACAAGACATTTAATTGTACATATAATACACACATATGCATATATATGAACCATAATTCAGAAGAAATGCCTAAACCTAAAACCTCTAATTTCAATATGTCTAATAAGAGATAATCTTCCTTGAAAATGCTAATAATGACAATCATCTCCTATGAGGCTAATAGTACTCTTTCCATGATATGAATGACACTCTCAAAATAGTTTTACCTATTATCACTACACAGCAGAAGTGGGAAAAAAAGATGGCCTTTCAAGAAAAACAGTCATTCTAAGTTTCCTTTACTCTCAAAAATCAAAGTGAATTTCAAAAGGTACACTATCAGTATATATAAGTTTTTAATTCAAATGAGTCGATAACTATCTTTTTTTAAAAATGTATTTCCATCTGTAGACTGAAGGTGAGTTGAGTAGAAATGACAAGAAGGATGGACAGATTGAAAGGCTGCCAGGCCATTCACTTCATTTGACCTGCATCAGTCAGAAACTAACTACCATTTTCTATGCTGGGAGATTACAGTGACTGATCAGGGTTGACAGCCAAACTTACCACATTGGTAGCAGGAGAGCACCTTACATAACTTATTTTTTTTAAATTGTGTCTAAAACTTTTGTCAAAACAAATTGACAAACATGTAGGGGAGTGTCCACCAAACCTAAACCATGGTAGAGGAAAGAGAAGTTGTGATCATGAAAAAATGAAGAAATTATAATCTTTTTTGAAAAAGAAGTAAAAGGACATAGGTTATTTTTGTACAAAAAAAGCCTAATTAAAGTATAGCCTCTCATAGTAAGGAATGCATGTTACATATACTCACAGGTTGCTAGACACAACCAAAACATCATTAAATAAGGATAAATATCTTTTCTTCTTTTCGATGTAGCTCCTAATTTCCACCGGGCCTTGGCAAAGCAAGGTTCTATGAATTTCTCCCATGTTTTCCTTAAAAAGTTGTTTCCATATAGAAAAAAAATAAGATTCTCCTGGTACAGGTCTCCACCTAACAGAAAAAGATTTAGTGGATAAGATATAAGACCAATGTTCATACTAAATTTTAAAGAGTTCGTGATATTAAAACATAGTTAATAAAATTGAAAGAAAATATCTGAGGAATATTATAGCAACATTTATAATGATAACAGTTAACATAGAGTACACATGTATGAGATTCAAAAATGAATAAAAATATAATAATTGTAACTTGTAACATAAATGAAATGCTAATGAAAGGATAGTAAGAAATTTAAAAACTAACCATAGTTAAAAATTTTAGATGGCTTTTTATACATGTGTCCTTTCTTATATTGGCCTGTATGTCTGTTTCCTTCAGAAATTTCGTTTTAAAGTGATTGTCCCTTCTCCAAACTGTTTTGAATGGTAAAAACTTAGAAATGAACAGCTGGTGTATATTGTCTTCTGAAGGTGTAATTTTATTAATCTAAACAACTCAGGCCAAAGACTTCTGCGTTCGTGATCCTGATGTTCAGTTGAGCTGTCTAAACTGTTATAATAAACTAGATCTCTGTCAAATTAGCTAAACAAACAATCAAACAAACCCTCCAGCTTTCAAAAAATGTTTGTAAAGTTGGTCTTGTCCAGAATAAGGGGTCATTTCCATTGCTTCTTGCCTGTGGCTCCTGTAAGGATATCAACATGGATTCTGGGAAGTAAAAATACTTGTACATTTTAAAGTCCCCGCCTAGATTTCTGTACCTCTCCAAACCTCTCCATTTCCTGTGCTATGCTAACTACAGAGTCCCCTTCTCCATCTTTATGAATGCAAAGTTTCTCCTATTCAAGTTATCCCCAGTTTTCTCTCCTGACATTCTTCCTTCTCTATTACCCTTCCTTGGCCATGGCAAATCTGTTTCTTTTTTCTCTCTACTCAGAACTCTTCCACCTGCCTCTGAACATGTTTCCTCTGTTTTCTCTAATAAAATTCTTCCCTGTAATACTGTATTGGCAAATCTTCTGCTGGTTTCTTTACTGTGACCTGCTCAAACAAATGGTATATTTATGATATATATTTTCTTTAAGGGAATATAATTCTGGCAGAAACATGTTACATCTTTCAAAAAATATGTACAGAGGCATCATATCTTCTAATCAGAAAGCATTTAGGTGCCGGGCAGTGGTGGCGCACGCCTTTAATCCCAGCACTTGGGAGGCAGAGGAAGGCAGATTTCTGAGTTCGAGAACAGCCTGGTCTACAGAGTGAGTTCCAGGACAGCCAGGGCTACACAGAGAAATCCTGTCTCGAAAAACAAAAAAACAAAAAAAGCAAGCATTTAGGATTCCAGTGGATCAAAATGTCAGAGATACACTCACCAACCGTTACTGTTACACACTTCAAACAATAATGTAAAGATATGAAAAAAATACCAACTCATCTCATGATAAGAAAAATTGAAAGCAAATGAACATATCTGGAAAGTAGTTCCTCTCTGTCTGAATTAATCATCAAATCCTTAGAAAGATTCCAAAGAACACAATATGTGTTAGAAATTATAACAATCTGAAGAAAACCAGCAAATTATTAGATTTTGCCTGTATAAACTGGTAGTGAATATTCCTACAACAACTACCTTTTCAAGAAACTATTGCTGACTTGAGAGTTAGCTCATATGATCTGTAGGAATGAAGACAGAACATTACCTGATATGATTAGTCTATCATGAGAATCTAATTAGTTTTAAAAATACCTTTTCTGGGCAGCCTGGGAGAACCTTTTAATAGACTTGAATTTTTTAGTCTTTCTTCCTCTTTCACTGAAAAAGGTTTTTATTTGATATTTTATTTATTTACATTTCAAATGTTATCCCCTTTCCCCATTCCCCCTTCCCCCTTAGCCCCCTATCCTATCCCTCCGCCTCATCTTTTTGCTTTTATATCATTATACATGCAAATCTTAAGGTCATTTTTAGGTTGAGGAACTAGCTATACAATAGATGCAAATAGTCAAGGAACAGGCAAGACAATAAACACAGATAGTCAAAGAACAAGCAGGATACTAAACAGACGGACTTGAAATTTTATTTTGCCTTCCTACTCCTGAACACCAAACTGGTGACTGCCTTTGGTAGACAAACCACTTTGTCAGATGGCATGAGCCTTAGACTATTGACATCACAGTGGTCCTACAGCCTAACTACTACAGAGCCCTCAGACTTCAGTGGTTTGTCTACCAAAGGCAGTCACCAGTTTGGTGTTCAGGAGTAGGAAGGCTGTAGGACCACTGTGATGTCAATAGTCTAAGGCTCATGCCATCTGACAAAGTGACACATGCATTTCCTTTCCTTATACTTAGTAGCTTTAAAAATTCTTTCTAGCAATTGTTGTAAGTTTCTGTAAGGAATAACATATTTTCATAACCATGTATATCTGTATGAAAGTTATGTAGGCGACAGAATATAGAGACAGATGGATGAGAGATCAATAGACAAATAGATTGATAGGTACTCTTTGGGTGGTTTCTTTACTGTACCCTGCTCATATAATTAAAATATTAAAACATATACTAAGTGAATATCATGCTGCCCAAAACATATCTTTCAATGACTATGTAGAGAGACACCAGCTATTATCTAGAAAGTATTTAAGACCCAGGAGATTCAAGGAATCAGGAGGAACAGCAGCCAATGGTTATCGTCACACACATCCCACAATAATGTAAAGATATTTTACAAAAATAACACCAACTCAGTTTCATGGTATTCAAAATTAAAAGTAAATGAACATCTTTCAAAAGTGATTCCTTTCTATCTGAATGAACATTAAAATACTGAAAACTTAGCCAGGCGGTGATGGCACACGCCTTTAAACCCAGCACTTGGGAGGCAGAGGCAGGTGGATTTCTGAGTTTGAGGCCAGCCTGGTCTACAGAGTGAGTTCCAGGACAGCACAGAGAAACCCTGTCTCGAAAAAACAAAACAACAACAACAAAAAGAAAACAACAAAAAAAGAAAACTTAAAAAAAAAACCCCACAACCTAGCTAGGGAAAAAATAACAATTTCTTGAAAACTAGAGAGTTCATAGACTTTAGGTTGAAGTCTGACGAGTTTACAACCAAAGTTTGTGTTTGTAGACAATTAGTCTAGAAAACAATCCTATTTCATGTCCAAGATAGGTATTGTTTGAAGACTTATAGAAAACTTTCTCCTGAGAGCTCAAAGCATACCTGCCCTTACCTGACAACTTTGTTTCTTTAGAGTATTGATACTGAATATTTCTAATGAGTAACTTGTTATGAAGGCACTGCTGAGTTAAAAGTTAGTTCACATGATCTGAAGGAATCAAGATAGAACATTTCCTAATTCCATTAGACTCTCATAAGAATCAAGTTAGTTATTATATATATACCTTTACAGTGGAGCCTACAATCAAGAACCAATCAATGTACTTGAAATTATCACTTTCCTTCTAGACACTAAGTACCAAACTGAACACAGCAGTTGGTAAACCAACGACTGACGTCTGAGGATTCTTTGGGAGTCAAGGTGGGAGGCCACTGTGATGTCACAATTCAAAGGCACATTCTATAACTGACAAAGTGACAAGTGCATTGCATGTCCTTCAATCTTTTGGTTTTAAAACCATATTCTTTTAACAATTGTTGAACCATAGGTATTTTTATTAAATAATAGATTTTCATAAAAATATGTATGATATGATAGATAGATGATAGATAGATAGATAGATAGATAGATAGATAGATAGATAGATAGACACTCATAAGTAAATATATAATATGTTCATGAAAAGGAGAAACATTGTGAAATGCATATTCATTTCCAATTATTCTCAGTACATAATTCTTTTTTATATATCAAAGGTATACATAAAAGGCAACATCATTAACACTATGAACCTGAAAGACCAACATCCAAATATCATAGGAGACTTTAAAAATGAGTGTGCTTTACTGAATAGATTCAGAAAGCTTCATCCATAGAGAGGTCAGACAGAATTGAAGATTTGCATATTATTTTTCCCACCACAATGATGCTTATTTCAGAATCATAGTTAAGTATAAAATACACTCTTTAAATGAATTCATTCTATCATCCACAACTTCACTGTAAAAACCATTAAAATAAATATCAAATTCAATTCTATTTTATTTTCTTGCTATTATTTGAAGTCTGAAGTTTAAAAATTAGGTCTTCTTCTTCCTTTTTTCAGATGAATCATATTTTCCTCTACCTTACTTTTATTAAATATAGATTATTTTTTCATACAACACATTCTGATAGTTTTCCCTCCCTCTATCATACACACACACACACACACACACACACACACATTCCTCCTCTCATATCTGGGTTCAGTCCATTTTTCCTCTCATTAGAAAAGAACAGGCTTCTTAGAGATAACAATATGATATATCAAAATAAAAGACAGTAAGAAAAAACAACACCCATTATATTAAAGTTGGACAAGCTAAGCCAACAGAAAGTAAAGACCCCAACACAAGGCAAAAGAATCAGAGGCTCACTCGTTTACACTTTCCTAGTGTATATACTGAGGATCCTTGTAGACTTCTGCAGGCCTTGCGATCCCTGCTTCAGTTTCTGTGAGGTATTTGATTTTTGTTCATTTATTTCAGATGGCTTTGCTCTCCTGGTCTTCCATCCCCTGCAGCTCCCTCATTCACAGAATAGAAAAGCAGTCTTTACAATGATTATTACAGAATTTGAACACTACAAATATTCATTACTTGTCAGAATACATTCAAAAATTTTGTAATATGGGATTGATAGATTTAGGTAAATGACTGAAGTATCAATGGCTCCAAGATTAACGTATTTCAGTCAGTTAGGACTGATTGTAATCATACAGATTTTTTTCTCTGTATTTAAATATCATTCTACTTACTCCCTTAGTACAAGCAGGTAATTAAAAGATTAATAAAAATATTTAGTCTTCCAACATTATTTCTCGATCAGAAATTAGAAATTTGTATATAATTCACTTTGCAATGCTAACAGAATAAGTTTATACCTCTTGAACAATGTGAAGTAAACTCAGGATACCTACTCCACGGTAAGTCAGGCAACTTTCGAAACTAGAAAGAGTTATGCATGCTTATCAGAACACAGTTCAAGAATGGAGTTGTGTCAGAATCCTGAGTGCTTGTGAGAAAGCTCCAAGGAAACAAGATGTGAATCTTGTAGCCTCAGTTTCTTCAAACACAAAATTGTTCTTGGAATGTTTTTGTGCTCTTCCTAGGGGTACAGGATAGGTGTGTTTACTTCAGATATTGTCATTCACATGACTCCATGGAAATTCAGATTTTTATCATGTGTGGCTTGTCTTTGTAATTGAACTCCTTACTCCTGTGATTCTTTTTCTTTCTTTGTTTCTCCTGCCCTGTCCCGTGTTTCCCACACACACACCCTGGGACTTCAAGTCTCTGCAAGGTTAGCTGATTTGTCTCCCATTGAAGCCCCAATGTAGCCCAGCTAGAACACTTCACAAGGACAGGCAACAGCTTCTAATACAGACCCCGTTTCAGTTATCTGTGACTCACATGAAGACTGAGATGCACATCTGCTTTGTATGTGTGAGGAGGCATAGGTCAAGCTGGTCTATGTGCTTTGTTTGGTGGTTCAGTGGAATAGGGTTCTGAGAGTCACAAGAGTCCAGGTTAGTTGACTCTGTTGGTCTTCCTGTGGAATTCCTTTCCCATTTGGGGCCTGCAATCCTTCTTCTTATTCTTCAATAAGAGTCACCAAACACCATCCATCGTTTACATGTCTGTATCTGTTTGAGTCAGCTCTTGGGCAGAACCACGCAGAAAACATCTAGTTCCTGTCTGGAAGCAAAAAGACTGTCATGAGTAGTGTTAGGGATTGGTTCTTGCCCATGGTCTCAAGTTGGGCTGGTTATTGGATGGCCATTCCCTTAGTTTCTGCTCCATCACCCATGCCTATCTTTCTATTAGATAGGGTAAATTTGGGGTTGAAAGTTTTGTGGGAGGGTTGGGGATTCTGTAGCTCCACTGGGTTTCCTGCCTGGCTACAGGTGGCAGCCTCTTCAGATTGCATGTCCTCAGTGTAGTGAGTCACAGCTAAGGTCATCTTCTTTGATTCTTGGGTGTCTCCCTTGTCCCATGTCTCTACCCTGTTCTCTAGATGCCCACCATCTTCTCACCCCAGTCAGTTGCAAATATCTATTAATTTTCATGGCCATCTTGTCATCTCTCCTGACCTTCTCTTACCTGCCCCTAAACCCCATATTCCCCCTCCCATCACCCTCCTTCCCAGTTCCCTCCCTCCATCTGCCTCTTAGGAGTATTTCATTCCCCCTACAAAGTGAGATACAATCTTGGGCTTTCCTTCTTGGTTAGCTTCTTTGAGTCTGTGGAGTGTAACATGATCTGTGCATTTTATGGCTTATATATAGTGATAACTGAGTCCATACCATGCATGTCTTTTTTGGGACTGAGTTACCTCACAGGATGGTAATCTCAAGTTTGATCTATTTGCCTACAAAAGTC
>NW_021604948.1:0-1561 GCF_004785775.1 Grammomys surdaster
TAAACTTGTGCAGCAGGTTCCTTTATATGTGGATGAGAAGAGTGCTTCAAGCTGTTAAATAGCACCTTGACAGATGTCCTCTAGTGGTGCCCCAAACGTGATTGTTTTTGTTTACTCTGAACATTGTGCTATAGCTTTGCTTGTGTTAACGTCCCTGATTTTTCTTTTGAAGTTTTGTTAAATATTCTGATGGCTGAAGGAGTGAAATTTCATGGTCCCTGGGATACAATGTTACCAGCTTCTATTGTATTGCATGATATACTTAATCTTTCAATACAATAGCATTCCCACTAGACAGTGTGTAACTGTAATTTTTGAAAGCCTGTTTTTCATGACTTTTCATCACTTTCCTTCTAGCTCACCACCCACCAGAGGTATTGAAAAAGAAAGGAAATGGAGGAAGTGGACCAGTTTCGAAATGGTTCTTTGGAGCAACTCCAATCTGCTATGACATCTAATGAGCAGCTCTGTTCACAGGTTGGCAGCAGCAGTTGGATCCACTCTGAAACTCTTCATGGCTATACCAGCAAGCCAGTTCAGTAATGTGGGGATAGCAGCAGCAGTGGCACAAAGTAGTAGGAACAGTCAGGACTCAGCTGAAGGCACTAATCAGCAGGAGGCTTCGGACTTGCATGTACATCAGGAAAAATTCTCAGCTATCCTTTTCTTAAGGAAATAAAGATCAGTGAACACAAAAGACCAAGAAGTGTTTAGCTATGCAATCAAGCCAAGGCCCTCTCCTAGTCCCTTGAGTCCTACTTATACTCCCTCCAAACACCACGTGTCAGAGACACTAAGGTGGCCCCAAATAAAAAAAGAAAAATTAGTTCAAAACCTTGGGTGTCACTTGAACAATGGCTTTCAAATTTTCGTAAAATTTTGAACTCCTGAGGATATTTTTCCTTCACACCTTTAACGATTAGAATGTGTACAATCTAGCCACAAAACAATACAAAAGTCTGGAGGCAGAAGCAGGTGGATTCCAGTTTTTGTGGCAAGCCTGGTCTATAGAAAGATTGAGGAGAGAGAGAGAGAGAGAGAGAGAGAGAGAGAGAGAGAGAGAGAGAGGAGAGAGGCGAGAGGCGAGAGGCGAGAGGAGAGAGGAGAGAGGAGAGGAGAGGAGAGAGAGAGGGAGAGGAGAGAGAGAGAGGGAGAGAGGGAGAGAGGAAGAGAGGGAGAGAGGGAGAGAGGAAGAGAGGGAGAGGGGAGAGAGGGAGAGAAGGAGAGAGGGAGAGAGGGTGAGAGGGAGAGAGGGAGAGAGGGAGAGAAGGAGAGAGGGAGAGAGGAGAGAGATGAGAAAAGAGAGACAAAACCAGGTTGGCCAGGGTTTACACAGAGAAATCAAGTCATAAAAAAAGAGGGGTAAGGAGGGAGAGAAATTGTGTATCACTGTATCATCTTTCTTTCATAAGTTCTACTTGGCTATCTTCCTGTATTTTCTCAATAGATGCTAATGCTATTTGTATTATATCATTTTTGTGATAGTGTTAGCAAATCTCAATGGGCCTTTCTTAGGACTGGGCTGGAAGAGAACAATTTCAATGCCCTTAAGAAGGCAGAG
>NW_021604948.1:1571-6970 GCF_004785775.1 Grammomys surdaster
TGCCTGGTGGAAGCAGAAGAACTGGGTGTATTTGAGAGTCCAGTAAAATCGGATGACTACAAGGAAGAGCAGCAACAGTGGAGTACTATTGGCAGAAGCTTATGGTCACACAGAAACTATATCTGTAAGGTGAAACCCAAGCTCTTTATGTAAGTGCCCAGATGATCCTCAGTGAACCCTGTGGGATGCCTTTTGAGGAAAACAGCTATCAGGGATTGGAACCACCACAAGACAAAGGTGACAGTTTGTTTTATACAGCACAAGTGGATTATAGTTTGCAAACCTGAAAAGAGCTGGACATCAATAAAGTCAATGCAGGATTTGAATTTTTTGCAGTTGGATTTTTGGATTCATTTGAAGGAGTATCATCACTGTGAAGTTTTGAAATGTTTATATATATTCTATGATGATGTACATATGTGATCCTATATTAACGTTTTATTTGATGCTGGAATGAATTTTAGAGAGTTCAGGAAGACAAAAAGACATTTAGGATTCTGGGCATTGTTGAGTCCGGAATACACTATGGGTCTTTTGGCATTAGACAGTTTCAAAGGTCTTTTTGCTTGAAATAGGCCCCATAATCTCATTTTTTTTTTTTGCAGAGACAAATTACTGACAGGGAATGATTTTGATTGTTTCACTATGCTTAGCCTGCATGAATTTAGCACTAATCAGATATGTGACCTTACTGAGGATGGGGTCGCTTTGTCATAGGAAGTGTGTCACAACGGAGGATTCTTGAAAATCTCAGGTCAGGACAGCTTGGTTAAAACCATTCTCCTGGGAGCCTGTGGACGAGAATAACCTGCTTTTCCTGGCGCCTTTAGCACTATGTCATCCTGAATGGTGTCCAAATTCCTGCCATCGTGTTAATAGAAGGAATCTTTAGGTTGTCAGTCAGCCCAAATTGACTGTCATCCTCCATAAGAGTTGTCGTATTCATGGGGTCTCTTCTCTGTGATGAATCCTTAACTAACATAGAAGTGGGTACAAGAGACTGGGTTATCATTGTGATAGGTCTGTCCATGTTGTTGTTTTTGTTGGGAATTCGATTCTGGCTGTTTGGATGCTTTAAATGGAGCTTAATATGCTGAAGTATTAGCAGCAGGGCAGAGAGTGGTGCTAAGAGTGATTATATAGAGGGGTCTTAGAACAGTAGATTTCATATGAGAGGAGTATTAATGTGAGGCTTAGAAAATATCTTTTGTTATTTTGGTGAAGAATGGGGCTTCCTTGTGCGCTTGTCTTCAGAGTTTTCTGGAGGGTAATTTAAAGACATGTAAATTAATACCACTAATAAAGGGAGCCTCAAAGAGACCTAGATTAGAATTTGTTCTGTTGTTCACTCTTATGGGAAACATTTCAAAAAGTAGAGTAAAATGGGAAAGCAAAAGCTTAAAATGGAGGGTTTCAAATACAGTGTTCACAACAGGGTATCAGGAAGTAGAATGGTGTTGAATCGTGTATCCAAAGATACTAAATGGAAGTAACTGAGAATGGACCAGGGGGAAACATCTTCCTCAGCTAGGGATTCTCTTTGTAGATTTTCAGTTGAGAAAGGGATGTTTTATATTATGTAGGCCTTTTAATGCTGCAGTTATTTTTTTTTTTTGGACAAAAGAAGATATGATTCTGATTCAAATGGCCAAGAGATGGACGGGGATGCCTGCTGACAGTTGTCAACATGACTACATATGTTGTGACCTAAAATCCATAAATGGGAGAAAAATCAGAGATCCAGATCATGGGCTAGAAAACATAGGGTTTTGGTCCAAATCATGCCATGGTATTACAGTAACTTTGGATAGAAATCTAGAGAATACTGGCTCTGAAAAGCTTTGTGTTTATTCATGATAGTATACATCTTTAGTCCTAAGAGAGAGAGGCAAGGAAATTTCTGAGATCAAGGCTAACCTAGAACAAAGAAAGCAAAGAATAGTTTTCTTTATTTGGAAAAGGTAAAGAAAAGATTAGTTCCAAGCATGGTGATGCACAAATCAAGTGTGTGAGGCAAGCAGATCTCTTGGTTCAAGGTTACTCTACAGATCATGTTCCATGACAGCAACAATTAGACAGTGAGCAAACCTTTGAGACTAGGTTGCTGGGATAAATGCCATTCAACTAGGGGCCATGTTCCAGCAAGAGCAACTAATAGAACTTGTAAGATTTGAACATGTTGCTATGGCTTTACAATGCAGAATAGTCGAGTTTACTTGGATAGCTGAATCAAGTTAATTTGAGCAAAGAAATTGCCAGTGACTTAGATAATGTCATCGTTCAGGCATAATATATTGGAAGTATTTTATGATAGCACCAAGAAGCTCTGTTCCAGAGATAGCCCTCCTGCAGGCAGCCAGATAATTTGTAAGATTCTTCCAGGTGGTACTGAAGGAATGAAGGGATCCTGAAGAGCAGTTGAAGCTTGGTCCTGTGAGTGGCTAGGTAAGGCCACTGGGGAAATTGCTGCTTCAGTGTCTGTTGAAGTCCAAGGACTGAATGGGGTAATACAATGAATTTTTGGATTGGTATCTTGAAGACTGCCTAGGAGAGGTTCATTGTGAAAGTGCTGCCTGGTGGAAGCAGAAGAACTGGGTGTATTTGAGAGTCCAGTAAAATTGGATGACCACAAGGAAGAGCAGCAACAGTGGAGTACTATTGGCAGGAGCTTATGGTCACACAGAAACTAGATCTGAATGATGAACCTAACCTCTTATTGTAAGAGCCCAGATGATCCTCAGTGAACCCTGTGGGATGCTTTTTGAGGAAAGCAGCTATCAGTGATTCGAACCAGCACAAGACAAAGGTGACAGTTTCTTTTATACACACAAGTGGATTATAGTTTGCAAACCTGAAAAGAGTTGGACATCAATAAAGTCAATGCAGGAATGGAAATTTTTGCAGTTGTATTTTTGGCTTCATTTGAAGGAGTATCATCACTGTGAAGTTGTGAAATGTTTATACAGACCCTATGATGTTGTACATATGTGATCAGATGTTAAGCTTTCATTTGATGCTGGAATGTCTTTTAGAAGTTCAGGAAGAGAAAAGGACATTTAGGATTCTGAGCTTTGTTGAGTCTGGACTAGACAATGGGTATTTTGGCATTGGATAGCTTCTAAGGTCCTTTGGCTTGCTATAGACCCCATAGTCTCTTTTTTTTCCTGCAAGGCAAATAGGTGCCAGAAAATGGTTTTGATTGTTTCACTATGCTTTGCCTACATGATTTTAGCACTAATCAGATATGTGGCCTTATTGAGGATGGGGTCGCTTTGTCATAGGAAGTGTGTCACAATGGGGGATTCTTGAAAATCTCAGGTCAGGACAGCTTGGTTAAAACCATCCTCCTGGCTGCCTGTGGAAGAGTATAACCTGCCTTCCCTGGCGCCTTTAGCACTATGTCATCCTGAATGGTGTCCAAATTTCTGCCATCATGTTAGTGGGAGGAATCTTTAAGTTGTAAGTCAGCCCAAATTGACAGTCAACCTCCATAAGAGTTGTCTTACTCATGGGGTCTCTTCTCTGTGATGAATCCTTAACTAGCATAGAAGTGGGTACCAGAGACTGGGTTATCATTGTGATAGGTCTGTCCATGTTGTTGTTTTTGTTGGGAATTCAATTCTGGCTGTTTGGATGCTTTAAATGGAGCTTAATATGCTGAAGTATTAGCAACAGGGCAGAGAGTGGTGCTAAGAGTGATTTTAAATGAGGGGTCTTAGAACAGTAGATTTCATATGAGAGGAGTATTAATGTGAGACTTAGAAAATATCTTTTGTTATTTTGGTGATGAATGGGGCTTCTTTGTGCGCTTGTCTTCAGAGTATTCTGGAGGGTAATTTAAAGAGATGTAAATCAATACAATTAATAAAGGGAGCCTCAAAGAGACCTAAATTAGACTTTGTTCTGTTGTTCACTCTCATGGGAAACATTTGAAGAAGTAGAGTAAAATGGGAAACGGTAAGTACAAAACGGAGGGGTTCAAATATAGTGTTCACAACAGGGTATCAGGAAGTAGAATGGAGTTAAATCATGTAACCAGTGATACTAAATGGAAGTAACTGAGAATTGATCAGAGGGGAATATACTCCCCAGCTAGGGATTCTCCTTGTAGATTTTCAGTTGAGAAAGGCATGGTTTATATTATGTAGGCCTTTTAATGCTGCAGTTTTTTTTTTCATTTGGACAAAAAAAGATATGATTCTGATTCAAATTGCCAAGAGATGGACGGAGATGGCTGCTGTCAGTTGTCAACATGAATACATATGTTGTGAACTAAAATCGATAAATGGGAGAAAATTCAGAGATCCAGATTATGGGCTAGAAAACAGAGGGTTTTGATCCAAATCATGCCATGGTATTACAGTAACTTTGGATAGAGGTCTTGAGAATACTGGCTCTGAAAAGCTTTGTGTTTATGCATTATAGTATAAATCTTTAATCCCAAGAGAACAGAGGCAAGGTAATTTCTGAGTTCACGGCCAAACTAGAACAAAGAAAGCAAAGAATAGTTTTCTTTATTTGGTAAAGGTAAAGAAAAGATTAGTTCCAAGCATGGTTGTGCACAAATCAAGTGTGTGAGACAAGCAGATCTCTGGTTTCAAGGTTAGTCTACAGATCATGTTCCATGACAACAATACTTAGGCAGTGAGCAAACCATTGAGACTAGGTTGCTGGGATAAATGCCATTGAACTAGGGGCCATGTTCCAGCACCAGCAACTGATAGAACTTGTAAGTTTTGGGCATGTTGCTATGGCTTTAGAATCCAGAATAGTAGAGTATACTTGGACAGCTGAATCAAGTTAGTTTTAGCTGAGAAATTGCCAGTGACTTAGAAACTGTCACCGTTGATGTATAATATATTGGAAATATTTTATGAGAGCACCAAGAATCTGTGTTCAAGAGATAGACTTCCTGCAGGCAGCCAGATAATTTGTAGGAATCTTCCATGTGGTACTGATGGAATGGAGGGATTGTGAAGAGTAGTTGAGGCCTGGTCCTGTGAGTGGCTAGGTAAGGCCACTGGGGAAATTGCTGTTTCAGTGTCTGTTGAAGCCCGAGGACTGAAAGGGGTTATACAATGAAATTGGGTATTGGTACCTTGAAGACTGCCTAGGAGAGGCTCATGGTGAAAGTGCTGCCTGGTGGAAGCAGAAGAACTTGGTGTGTTTGAGAATCCAGTAAAATGGGATGACCACAAGGAAGAACAGCAACAGTGGAGTACTATTAGCAGGAGCTTATGGTCACACAGAAACTGGAGCTGTAAGGTGAAATCCAAGCTCCTTTTATAAGAGCCCAGAAGTTCCTCAGTGAGCCCTGTGTGATGTCTGTTGAGTAAAGCAGCTATCAGTGACTGGAACCAGCACAAGACAAAGGTGACAGTTTCTTTTATACAGCACAA
>NW_021604948.1:6980-7696 GCF_004785775.1 Grammomys surdaster
TTTTGCTTGGTATCGCCCCCGTACTCTCATTGGTTTGCACAAGCAAATTAGTGCCAGGGAATGGCTTTGATTATTTCACTATCTTTTACTTACAAGAATTTAGCACTAATCAGATATGTGGCCTTACTGAGGATGGGGTCGCTTTGTCATAGGAAGTGTGTCACAATGTGGGTTTCATAAAAATCTCAGTTCAGGCCAGTTTGGTTAAAACCATCCTTCTGGCAGCCTGTGGGAGAGAATAACCTGCCTTCCCTGGCACCTTTAGCACTATGTCTTTCTAAATGCTGCCCTAATTTCTCCCTTAGTGATAATAGAAGGAGTCTTTAGACTGTAAGTCAGCCCAAATTAACTATCATTCTAAATAGGAGTTGTCTTACTCATGGGGTCTCTTCATTGTGATGAATCCTTAACTAACATAGAAGTGGGTACCAGAGACTGGTTTATCATTGTGATAGGTCTGTCCATGATTTTGTTTGTAGAAAATTCGATTCTGGCAGTTTGGATGCTTAAATGGAGCTTAATATGCTGAATTATTAGCAGCAGGACAGAGTGGTGCTAAGAGTTATTTTAACTAAGGTTGTTTGGCTCAGTAGATTTCAGAGGATAGGAATATTATTATGAGTCTTAGAAAAAAATTCTTTTTTCATTTTTGTGAGAAATAGGACTCCCTTATGCCCTTGTCTTAAGATTTTTCTGGTTTGTAACTTAAAGCGATA
>NW_021604948.1:7706-8784 GCF_004785775.1 Grammomys surdaster
TGACCTGAGGGCAATATCCACCCCAACTTGGCATTCTGTTTGTGGATCTTCAGTTGAGTAAGGGCTGGTTTATATTATGTAGACATTTTAATGCTGAGGTTCCTTTTTTTCATTTTTACAGAAGGTGATATAATTCTGGTTCAAATGGCAAAGGCATGGATGGGATGGCTGCTGTCTGTTGTCATGATAACTACAAATGTAGTGAACCAAAATCCATAAATGGAAGATAAATAAGAGATCTATATCCTGAGGCTAGAAAACAGAGATTTTTGATCTGAAACATGACATGGGATACACAAGCTTTGGTTAGAGATCTTGAGAATACTGGCTGTAGTATTCTTAATTTCCTCTTTTATTTAATAAAAGTTAGAAGCATTTTGATGTCTTCTCACTGAAAACTAAAGTATTCTACCAGACTTTTTCTAGAAATTGACAAATATAATTCATTTCCCAGTGAAGATTTTTCATTATGTTAACGTATTTCTTGATAATAAAAATATACGTTACATTTGCTTGGTTTTTTTAAGCTAAATTTTTAACATTTTTTCTGGAATTTCGTACTTTATGATACATGTCTTTGTTGAAAATTAAATTTAGATAAATGATTTTTCAATTGTTTTCTTCACAGTGCTTATTAATGTAAGTACTATTTAGTGTTCTTTGTTTTTCTTAATACCTTTTGACATTCCAATCTCCATTACAGTCAAATGATTTCAAATGGATTTATTTATCTTGTATTTTTGAAAGATACCTCTTCCTGTACTCTGTGCCTCCATCTTTACCACCCATTGATATATTCCTCCAGTTTTCATCAACACTTGACTCAAATCCTTCAATATAATTTAATCTATTTCCTATTGCCATGGAGACCCATAAGTCTCCCCCACCCCCTGACCTGTCCTTAGCCCTCCTTATTTTGCCTAGGCTGTCTGGATCTGAGGATATAGCATGATTTTCCTTATTTTATAGCTAATGTACAAATATAAGTTAGTACTTATAATGTTTGTCTTTCTGGTTACCTGACTGTCTTTATTTCTGTCTCACTTAGTATAATCTTCTCTAGTTCCATCCATTTTTC
>NW_021604948.1:8794-10421 GCF_004785775.1 Grammomys surdaster
TTTCTGGGTATATGCTCAAGAGTGATATAGCTGTGCCTTCAAGCAGAACAATTTCCAATAATCTGAGGAACAATCATGTTGATTTTCATAGTGGCTGTACTAGTTTGCTCTTCCACTAGCAATTGAGAAGTGTTCCTCTTGTTTCAAATCATTGCCACCTTGTGCTGTCCCTTGGGGCTTAAACTTAGGCATTCTGATAGGTGTTAGATGGAATCAGCAAATAGTTCTAAATTGCATTCTCCTGATGGCTAGAGATGTTGAGCACTTTTAAAGCATTTCTAGGCAATTTAAATCATCTAGAGAATTCTCTATTGAGATAATGTATCCCATTTTCAATGGTATTGTTGGATTTGTTGATGTCTGGTTTCTTGAGTCCTTTATATATATTGGAAATTAGCATTCAGTCAGATATGGAGCTGATGAAAATCTTTTCCCATTCTGTGGGGTACTGTTTTTGTCATTTTGGTGTTGTTCTCTGCCTTACGGAATCTTCTCTGTTTCACAAGCTCCCATATATTTAATGTTGTTCTTAATAATGCCTCTGCTATCAGTGGTCTGACAGGAAGTTGTCTTCTGTACCAGTAAATCCAAGATTAATCCTGACCTTCTTTTTGATTAGGTTTAGTGTATTTGTTTATGTTGATATAGTTAATCTACTTGGACTTGAGTTTTGTTGAATTTGAGAGGTATGGCTTAATTGGCATTCTTCTATATGCTGGCATCCAGTTAGACTAGCACCACTTGTTAACGATGCTTTCTGTTTTCTATTGTGTGTTTCAAGCTTCTGTGTTACACATTAGGTTCCATATGTGTATGGATTTATGTCTAGACATCAATTCAATTTCATTGATCAACTGATCTGTTTTTATGCCAATACCACGCCATTTTTGTTCCTATAGCTCTTTTGTATAGCTTGAAATCAGAACAACATATTCGAGTTGTTCTTTCATTGTATAGGATTGTTTTAGCTATCCTGTGTTGTTTGCTTTGACTTTTGTTGTATTCTTTAGATTTGTTTTTTCTTTTTATATAAATCTGTATAGTGCCCTTTTAAGATCTGAAAGATATGACTTGGAATTTTTATAGAAATTGTTTTGAATTTGTAGATTGCATTTGCTTGTTTGTCAATTTTTTTGTTATGTTATTCTGACCAATCCATGCACATAAGAGAGCTAACTTCTGATATTGTCTTCAATTTCTTTCTTCGAAGACTTGAAGGTTTGTCACACAAGAATATCATTTGTTTGCTTACAATTTTACAATAATTTTATGTATTATCTGTGCCTATTTTGAGAGGTATTCTTTCCCTGATTTTTTTCTCAGCTTGATTTCACATTTTATATCCCTTTGATCCCTTTCAGATTTCTTATTGCTCCTCCTAAATATTGAATTAATATATTGAATGAGTATGAGAAACATAACAGCCTTTTCTTGTTCCTTATTTACGTGAAATTTCTTTGAAATTCTTTCCCTCTAATTTGATTTTGTCTATTGGCTTTCTGTAAATTGATTTTATTATGTTTAGGTAAGGCCCTGTATCCCTAATGTTTTCAAGACTTATATAAAGAGTTCTGGATAGTTTTGAAAGCCTTTTTTAGAATCCAATGAGGTCATCTTGTTTTTTTTT
>NW_021604948.1:10431-13238 GCF_004785775.1 Grammomys surdaster
TATTTTACTATGATTATTTTTGCATTTATGTTCAGGAGAGAAATTGGTCTGTAATACTCTTTCTTTGTTAAATCATTTTGTGGTTTAGGTGTCAAGGTAACTGTAACCTCATGAAATGAATTTGGAAATATTCTATCTGTTTATGTTTTTTTGAATTTATTTGAGTATCATTGGCATCATCCCTTCTTTAACAGTCTGGTAAAAATCTATGTAATTTAAGCATTAGTACTAATCATTTTGTTTACAAATGTCAGTACCCCTGCATTTGGGACATAGATAGTAAGAATCAAAAGATCGCCTTGGTTAATCTTTCATTGATGAATATGAGTTGACTTTTTTTTTGTCTCCATGAATTTATTTTGGTTTGAAATCTCATTTGTTAAATATTAGAATGGATAAACCAGGTTGCTTCTTAAGTCCATTTTATAGTACAGATTAGATAAGAATATTAAGTGTTAACATCTTGAACAGAAAGCAGAATGCAGAGAGAATAAACTGGTGGTAGTGAGATGATACTGTCCCAGAGTTTCTGACTGTGATGATATACTTCTTCCTATCCCCTATCCCAGGACTCCAAGCAACATTAAAAATTTGAAACCAAGTGTTCAAATTCTAAAATTTATTTGAAGCCTTTCTTACTTAAACCACAAGAGTAAACCCTCCTCTCAAGGTTCAGAGGTCACCATGGAGCAGATAGTTGAAAGATTGAAATAACCATAGGTAAAACAGATTTTCTCTGTAGTCAATCACTACCTATGGTTAAAGAACACATAAAGTATGATGGGGGTATGTACTGCTACAAAGTTAGAGAAGGAATAGAAGGGAGAAAATTAGGAGTGTACTTTTCACATAAACACACACCAGTTAAGAATAATGGAACTATATTTTTGGTTGTGAGCCTAGCCTTTAACATCTGAGCCATCTCCTGAGATTCCATCTCACACTAGTCAGAATGGCTAATATTAAAAACTCAGGTGATAGTAGATGCTGGCGAGGGTGTGGAGAAAGAGGATCACTCCTCCTTTGTCGGTGGGACTGCAAGATGGTGCAACTATTTTGGAAATCAGTCTGGCGGTTCCTCAGAAAATTGAACATAGCATTATCTGAGGATCCAGCTATACCACTCCTAGGTATATACCCAGAAGATTCTTGAACATATAACAAGGACATATGCTCAACTATGTTCATAGCAGCCTTGTTTATAATAGCCAGGAGCTGGAAAGAACCCAGATGTCCTTCAACTGAGGACTGGATACAAAAAATGTGGTATATTTACACAATGGAGTATTACTCAGCTATTAAAAACAATGAATTCGAGAGGTTCCTAGGTAAATGGATGGAACTAGAAATTATCATCCTGAGTGAGGAAAGCCAGTCACAAAAGAACACACATGGTATTCACTCACTGATTATTGGATATTAGCCCAGAACCTTGAAATGCCCAAGATGCAACTCACAGGCCACATGAAGCCCATAAAGAAGGAAGACCAAGTGGGGGTGATTCGGTCCTTCTTAGAAGGAGCCGCAAAATACTCAATGGAGCAAATATGGAGACAAAGTGAGGGACAGAAACTGAAGGAGGGGCCATCTCAAGACCACTCCACCTGAGTATCTATCCCATGTGCAATCACCAAAGGTAGGTGCTGATGTGGAAGTCAGAAAGTCCATGCTGATAAGAGCCTGATATGGATATCTCCTCAGAGGTCTTCAAGAGTCTGACATACTCAGAGGCAGATGCTCACAACTAGCCATTGAACTGATCATGGGGTTCTCAATAGAGGAGTTAGAGTGAAGACTGAAGGAGATCTGAAAGGATTTGTGGCACCATGAGTAGAGCAACAATACCAACCAACCACAGCTCCCAGGGTCTAAACCACCAGCCTGGGAGCACTTCAGGAGGGATCCAGCGCTTCAGTTTAATATGTAAGAGTGGAGGGCCCTGCTGGGTATAGGTGGATGAAGAGAACCTTGACCTCATGAAGGCTGGATGCCCCAGGGGGTGGGAATATTGAGGGTGGTGAGGTGGGAGTGGGGGGGGTAGATAGAGGTTACATCCACAGAGAAGAAGGAGGAGGGGTGAGGGGATTGGGGATTCCTGGGTGGGTGGGGGATGGGGTAAGGGGACAACATAGGAAATGTAAATAAAACATCCAATTAAAAAAATAATGGAACTAGGTAACTTTAATCCATAAAACTTAGGCTTCTAATTATATTCAAGGCCCAATACACAGGAGAGAGGACCTATTTTCTACAATGCAAATTTGACTAAAATCCCATAGCTCAGGAGGTCATTGAACATAGGGGAGAACCTTCTAATATTACTTTTAATTAGATCAATATAGTACCTATGAACACCCACACTAAAAATCATCATATGTATATGGGTAAGATTTAGAAGTGATAAAAATGAAATTCTATCATTTGAAGCAAGTTAGACATATTTATAAAATGTATATAACATAATACAAAAAGAGACATAAGTAAGTGCATACATTGGCTTTAATATCTAAATTGAATGTGTAAATTTTAATAAAACTGTGCATGTTCATTTACTTACAAATTATACAGAGTATAGGCATTTATGTATCTACTTAGTACTGTGATTTCATATGACTTTTTTAAATATCTTTAGTTTACCTTACCATCTTCCCTCCTTCTTCTATACTCATTTCTTTCCCTAATTAGGACCTGACTCTCCAAAGTGTCTAGAGAAAATTTGATGAAGACAATCATCTATGCTGCTATCATTGGTCATATTGAAACCCACAGTCCTTGTTGCTTCTGAAAATATTGCTAATATCAAGGAT
>NW_021604949.1:0-2456 GCF_004785775.1 Grammomys surdaster
TAAGATGTGAAATTCATAGGAGAAATAAAGAGAAAAAACAAAAAATGAAAAAATTCCAATTAATCATTGAGACACAATTTGAGTTCTTATTAGTAATTTTTGTAGATTTATAATGAATCCTATAGGTGATTTTGCAGGTTAGCACAATGCCTTTATTTTTGTTGTACAGTATATTCTTCATAGGAAGTAAATGACAAATTGTTGGGTACTAACGATGCTTTTAATATAACACTTTTTCAGCCTCTTCTCAGCTCAAAGTTGTCAATAGGGATGATATTGTTGGAGGCTGAAGTTCAGCTGCTTTCAGTGACAGTTGAAGGTATTAGAATTGGTGCAGCGTTGTCATAGTTACATGTTAATAGATAGTGTTTTGGATAATTAGGCCAAAAGAATCAAACTCACTTTAAAAGGAAACAGGTAAGAAAATATAATCTATGGATCTCTCTTTGAAACAACACAATCATGGTATTTTAGAATGGGAAATGGAAGCCAAGAGTAATACCTTATTGGAGAAAATAGTGAGATAGGAATTGATTGCCTTGTTTCTTCTAGGCCAGAGGCAAGTGTTTTGTCTACCTATTATCAAAAATAAATTCAGCTAGAGTTACCTCACAGACACTGACCATTATTGCAAATAGAGGTGTCATTTTTGTTGTTTTTTGTTTTGTTTTGTTTTTATAAAGTTTCTTAGGCAAAGGTAAAGAAAGCAAAGGGTGAATATCAATTTTAACTATGTTCAGCCTCCATTTAAAATTAGAGACTGTCTGTTAGTTATATAGGAGGACACTACTGCTACATACCCAGTTCTATAAAGAAATAATACACCATCTTCTGGATAAACAGAGCACTTGAAGACAGTAAAGGATTTTTTTCCCTTCTGCCTATATAAGCTCATGATCTCCGGGGCAGTTTTCTGGCAGAAGACAAGGAGTTGTGATTCCTGCTTTCCACACCTCAGTTTTATCAGATACAGGGAGGAGGATTGGCTGCCTATCAATAAGGAGTGGCTTCCAGAAGGTATCATTTTCATATAAACATTTGTGAGACATTCCATTCTGAAGGAGAAAGAAAAGATGTGTTCTTCTCAGGTAAATGTGTGCATGGGTATGGGACATGATGACTGTTTTTACAGAAATAACTTCATTATTATAAAACTGAAACTTTCACTGTGCAAACTAACATTTACACACACACACACCCTGATTCTCAGGGCCACAGAGAATTCTGGCTTCTTGATGGTCAGGAATTAGCTCATGGACATCTGGGTTCTATCAGGAGTGCCTGAAAGAATATTCCAAGCAGAGATTAAGTGAATATACTGGAGTGCTTTTGCTAAAAGGAAAGGGATGAGGAGAAGGCTCCAAGAGGCATCTCTGTGTGCTGGGGCCACATGACCTTTTCTCTGGCCATCAAATCCTGATCACAGCCCAATTCATTCCAAGCTGAATCCAGTTGAATCCAGTTCCATCTAAGATGGAGGGGCTGGGGCAGATGTGTACTTTAATTGCCACTCCCGCATAAGTCACTTCTCATACTTGCCAGGAGAGCTGTCCTATCACTTTAAGTCATGGTTGGCAGAAGTGACACCCTGGCCACCTTGATAACCTATTATTTGTGGATTGATTTTATAAAGGCCAATTAGGAGCAGAGAAGGCAGTGTTGTGTCTGCTAGAGCAAGGGAAAGGAAAACATGGAGCTGCCACAGGTTTGAGTGCTGGGGGGATACTTGATTAATCTCCCTGAACATCAAGACCCTCTTGTTTGCTGTCTTTGGGTGCAGGTGGCCAGGGTAGGCTCTCTACTACCTTAGCCACACACAGTCCTTACTGTCCTGGCCACACCATAAGTGCCTTTGTGGTCTCCAGACTAAAGTCTGTACACAGTGAATTAAGGAAACCTATAGTGCTATAGCCAATCTATGTGGTACCTTTTGGTTTGAGGGATTCTAGAAAGCAGTTAGGTTGAGACTTGGCCTTAGCTCATCTCTTCATGCAGGAGATGCAGGCGAAACAGGGGAAGCAAGCAGCATGGGGGAGAGGATTAGGGATTTCCCATAGTGTTTGGGAATGAGGGATGATACCCAAGGAGGCTGCTTACAAGCATATCTTTTGGATATGGAATGGGGTCAGGTCTGGCTGTTGAGGTCAAGCAGCAAGATGAAGGGTCTAGCAGATACACTGAGAGACCCTTGGAGCATAGCTATGAAGGAATACCAGCCCCGTGTTCATTTCCAAAGTATTAAAAATTAAACTTCCTAGTCTTAATATCTCTTTTTAAAACATGTCAGAGCTGGCAATTGCTGTTAATGAGGAAGGACTGAGGAGGAGGAGGGGAGAGATTGAAAAATCCCCAGATGAAATGGACAGAGCTCTGGGACACACAGTCTTACCCAGCCCACCCAGGCCTGGCCCCAGCAAACCCCAACTGACCTCTACCCCTGAGTAACACTCTGGCTA
>NW_021604949.1:2466-4482 GCF_004785775.1 Grammomys surdaster
GACCAGGTGAGACTGGGATCCAGGCAAGGGAGACGATGGTGATAGACTCTTCACTGTGTCTCTTGTTTGTTTGTTTGTTTGTTTTTGATGGAGGCCACCATGACAGGTCTTGCTGTGTAACTTGGCTGCAAGTTGGCATGCAAGCTGTCATGGTGAGTAATCTGGCTTTAGAGCCATGCTCCCTTTTCCTTCCCTGTGCTGGTCCTCCACTCCCCCAGAGAGATGTGCTTGTTCCTTTGGTGCCAGTGAGGAAGCATTGAAATCTGGCTAAACCCATTGGGCAGAATTAAGTCTTCTGAGCCAGCTTTGTCACTGCTCACATTTGAAAGCTAATTTGCCTGCAGAAGATGTGGGGGCTTGGTGGGGGGGTGCTCTTGTCAGAAACATTAAAAGTTGCATGGCAACTCTTGGGTGAGATCTGCCTTCTAGGCTCTGCTCTTTGTCTTGACAGCTCCAGATTTCAGAGGAGATTCAGAGTCTTGCTGTTGAAGGTCTGCTTTCCCTTCAGCTGGCTTGGAAGGCTGTCAGGAGAGCTGGAGAGGTCCTGGTGCACAGTGAGTAGTGTTTCTGCTTCAGGCTTGCTCTCTACCACTGGGAGCTTTCTGCTTCAGGGCTCTGCAGGGGGCACTTTTTAGTTTTAGTGGCTTGAGGTAACATGTTTGTCCCAGGAGAAGGCAGCTGGTGTTTCTATTTTCAGGGACTTTGCACCTGCTATAAGGATCCTTGCAAGAATGTATTCAGATTGACCAGGCCGTGTTCCATACAGACAGATTTGTCTCCTCTCCTGTGCTCTCATTGCCTACCGAGACAGTCTCTATTTTGAGTGTGTGTGTGTGTGTGTGTGTGTGTGTGTGTGTGTGACTATTCTTGAATGTGAAGCCCAGAGACAGAGTTCAGGTGTCTTCCTCTTTTACACTTATTTATTTTTGAGACAAGGTCTTACCACTCAACCTGAATATACTGTTCCAGTTGGACTGGTGGTACAGGGAGCCCCTGAGATCTGTCATTCTCTCTCTGCTACCCTATCTCTGCAGTTATGTGGGTGAGCCACAACATCTGGCTTTTTACATGGGCTTTTGGCATCTGAACTTAGGACCTCTAGATTCTAAAGCAAGCATTTTATGAGCTGAGTCTGTGTTTTTAACAATTTCCATTTGTTAAGTAAAGACTTCTGAACTTTTCTTCACTTTGCCTACTCCCCAGGGTTTGTCTACTCTACCTGTACTGAGTATGGACGGAAGTCAGAGAGGACTCACAGCTACCTCTCAGCACGGTGTGGGGATGGAGTGTTTTACCATGATACTTGATTGGGTATCATGCGGGTCATTGCCTGGTCGACTTACCTGCTCCAGCACCTGATGGGAATATCCAGGGCTATCTCATTTTGCCTCTGAGGAGATGAAGGCCTGAGGAGGAAGGATTTTGCCTTGGGTTGCTAGGTTAGCAGTGGTGGAGCTGAGATATGAACTCAGTCGGTTGAACCTTAAAGCCCACATTCTTTCTTTGATCTTGCCCAGGAGGAAAACCTGATGCAACTCCCCTCCTCAGTCAGCTTCCAATTGTGCCTTTTTTGGGTCTGTGCTGGACAATGGGTGATCCTGTAGTGACAGGGGCAGTTTGCACATATGTGGTATGATTCAGTTGACAGCTTGATCTCTCCTTCTCGAAGCCACACCTCCAGAGTGTGGGGTAGAAAATAGCTACATGTGGTCTTTAGGAGCTTTTGAAGTAGTCAGTTGCATTCTGTGTAAGCTTCACAAGACACTTCATGCTTCTTTATGAGAATATTCAAGACAAAAAAGTACTGCTTTCCTGTCTCCCTATAGCACAACTGCATGTCAGTTACCTCAGTACAGCGGTATTTACTATCAGAGTCATTCAGGTTTTATTTTTGTGTTTTTGCCTCTGACCCCCACCCCCTGCTAACATCTACCTACTTGCCTTTTCAAGAGCTTGGGTTTGTCTTACCACTTTGTCTTGCTCACTCATAGCAGTTCAGTACATGTGTGTTGATTC